>NW_027526137.1:900000-1096170 GCF_052094955.1 Ictidomys tridecemlineatus
GCACGAGACCAGGAGGTTCTCCCACGGTGGCTGGTGCCCTCCCCGGCTCAGTTAGCCTCCCACCAGTTAGTGTCTGTTGCCATCTGCGCCCTTTCCCCCACACACATGGGTTATGGATTTTTTTTTTTCATTTGTGTGTTTTAAACAAAATGCTGTAAAACTCACAGGAAGGAACTTCTGGATGTTGGTGAGGACGTATGTGGCCCAGGTAGCCAGTGATGTGTGTCCCCACCCTACTTCCACACTCAGAGCAGAAGCCTATGCTTGTGGCCATCGGCAAGGAGCCTGGGGGGGGGCCGTGAGGACAGTGCCCTCTGCTCGTTCCTCTGACCTCACCTGGACTCATCGTGTGCTGCTCCCCGGCATTTCCCCTGTGTCTCGTTGACGTCATGGTGTACCCCTCCTTGGTCTGCAGACTCCTCTGTCCTCTAAACCTATTTTGTTTTTTCACGATGTAAAAAGTTGTTAAATTTTCTCTTATCAACCCGATGACATTGGTCTTTGGATTGGTGTTTGTGTCTTACTGGGAAAGAAGCCCAACGGCAGTCATGGTTAGCGGTGGTGCCAGGTGGCTGCTCGGCGGGCATTGAACATGGGGGTGGATGGCATTGAACGTGGGGACTCTGAATCCATGGTGACGGGGTGCTAGGGGACATCCTTGGACCCTTGACAAGACTCCTGGTGGGCCCCCAGGTGTTAGTAGCCAGAGGTGAGCAGAAGCCCACTTCCCACTGTCCCATGCCTTAACGGTCAGCCCTGAGGCTGGAGAAATGGGAGGAAAACCCAGCAGATTGGAAAACCCGGTAGAGCGTTTTCTCCAAATTGTGCCCTGCTCAGGGCCTCACAGGCAGCCAGTGGCGTCTGGATGTGCTGCTCCCAGCAGAACTGCCTGTCTTCTGTCACACACCTAGCTTGAGGCCTCCATCTGCAGTGCCAGGATGTGGAAGAGTCACTCTCAAATCAGTCACAGTATTTAATCCCCAGGGCTTCGCTCATCTCAACCTTTGCATATTTTCTCTCTAATTACGTTCGGCACCTTGGCGTTGATGGGTACCAGCACAATCTGATTCCCCGCTAACCTATAGATGCTCTAATTATCTCCACAATCTTTGACTAACAATGATCTTGTTACCTTCTAATGGTACCTGACAAGTAAAATAGTGAATATAATGATGCAATAATTACCACTTTGGATGGATATTTGCAACAGCACTTGCTGTTTATCATTTTTCTGCCTCAATCAAGGTGGATGAGAGGAAATAAGATGCAATTGTTGGTGTTCTGTACGTACATAGCATGAAAAAAGGGAGCAGGCAGTTCCGCAGTACAATTAGCCATGAACATTGTGGAATGTTCAAGGCCTCCTGTGAGTCGGCACCCAGGATGAAGAGAATTAGGTTTCAGTTTAGGAAAGAGGTGGGCAAAAGTGACACGGGCTTTTGAATACACTGTCTTCTAAATTCTGCTGCCATTTTTGTTTCTGTGCATTTCTGAAAATTTCTTAAATGTGAAATTTTCTTAATAAAAATTGCTTTAATTTCTTAAGATCTCTTAAATTTCTAAAGTTTCCTTTAGATAGAATAGGAAACTTACATATTCAAAAGTGGGGCCACAGTGCATGACTGCTCTCTGCTTGGCCGCCATGTTTTCAGTGTCTGGACTCTGAAATGCTGGATGCTTCTGATAATGAGCTCATGGAAGGAGCCATTGATCCAGCAGTCTGGGGCCCTCAGTGTCCCCAAGCAGACAGACCTATACCTGCTTCTTAATGTGTGAACTGAGATAATCAGAGCGTAACAAGGCCTCAATATGGACATGATATTGGGTTTCTCTGTGGGAAACAATGGCCCCCATGAGAGGGAAAATAATTCCCCACCGAAATTCCCAGTGACAGCATCTTGAAGACTGTAGTTAAAGAGGAGCTGGCGTTGTGGCCAGACTGACAGGCCAAGATGGTGATTCCAGGGTCTCTAACTCTCAGGTGTCTCTTACCTGGTTAGAGATGGAGGCACTGGGTGAGCCACCCAGTGTTGTAATACCCAAGGTCTCCAGTTGCTGTCCCACTCAAACACTTATGGCACCCTGATATACCCAAGATGAAGCCGAACCCTGAGTTGGTGTCCGAGCTCTCTGTGGCCTTCCGTGCTCCCTGACAGCTCCTATCACCCATGACTGCAGGAGCTCTCCCCTCTTCCCAAGTGCCCTGGGGCAGAGCCCTCCTGGAGCCCCTCTAGGGCTTGGCTGGCTCTCCTCCACCTCTTGACCGGCCCTTGCTGCTCTGGGGATTTGGAAGCCTCATGCCCCTCATATTAGGGTCAGCATCTCACCAGGATAGAGGCTGTGATAGCTGCTGCGGCAGGAAGAGGCCACCCCTCTGGGTCTGTAAGCCGAGCCTTCAGGCTGTGACCCACGTAGACCATGACCCAGCACAGGGACGCACACAGGCCCAGAACCAGTCGAGGAGACCATGGCCGTGTTGGGTGTGATGAACTCTTCCATTCTGTTTCAATTCGGTTTTTAAAATTGCTGTTTGTCACACGGTACTTGACTTGTGAGTCTCAGTCCCTAGTTTGGGAAATGCTTCATGGAGGAAGTCCCCCCAGGTTTTAGAGGCAGGACAGGCTGAAGACCTGGCCTTCAGGCCTGCCTCTGGACTAACCCTCCTGTTCTCTCTAGTCGGCCCCACAGACTTGACCTGTCCCCCTACCCAACCCTTCACGCTGCTGCCTTCTCTGACCTCATCTCCCCCAGGTCCCCACACCAACTGGATGAAAGTGCCCAAAGAGAACCCAGATTTGGTCTTCCAAGTGCAAGTCCCAGGGCATAGTCCCCCAGGCCCCTCTTCTCCACTGGGCAAAGACTGATGCTCTACCTTCACCTCCATGACCCCCCCCCACCGATTGACCCTTGTCATAATTTCTTAGACTGTTGGTTCTCCAGGTGTGGTCCTTGGACAACCGGCAGCGGCCGCAGCTGTGACCTTATTAGAAGTGCACATTCTCGGCTCCAGCCTCCTGAATTCAAATTCTGAGGGCAGGACCCAGCACCCTGTTTTAACAAACCCTTCAGGTCATTAAGTGGGTTTCAGAACCACTGGCTTAGGCCATGTAGAGAGGCCCAGGGAAAGTTCTGGCTAGATGCTGCAGGAAGAATCACCAGGTCACAGAGAGTGCTCCCGGGAGAGGACTGTGTTCTTGACCCTCCAGCCTGACCCTTGATCCTGCTGGTCCATTCCCTGGCACTGCCTCTTCCAGGTCTGCCTGGTCCTTTCCTGGCATGCAGTGGCTAGTTCCTGCACCACCAGGAGCCGAGATGGGCAGCGAGGTTCGCCTCCCCAGACCAAGAGTGGCAGGTGGCAGCCGAGCCTGAGGGTGCTTTGCTGCCAGGCACAGTTCTAAGTGCTTTGAGCTGGACTGTCTCCCTTGATGATCTCGATGCCATTACAAGATAGGGACAGATGTCACCCCAACTGGACACGTGAGAAGAGGAGGTGCAGCGTGTGAAGTGATCTGCCCACGTTTGAGTCCATAACCCAAAGTCCAAATCCTCCGGGGCCTGTACCGTCACCAAGGCCATGTCCTACTGCAGGGAAGACGCTTGCTGAGTTTATCAGCCGCAGAAACTGCAGTTGCAGGGACACCATTTACCCACTTAGCGCAAACTTGTAATAACCCCGTGGACGCCCCGGGCTGCCAGGAATGAATGAGCGCCCCAGGCGGCCATGCCGGCCCCATGGTGGGATCACATGCGAACCAGACACCACGTGTGTCCAAGTCTGAACTGTTCAGGTTCATTTTGAAAAATGAAAGCAGGGGCTTGTGTGGCCCACAGCAGCCCACCAACAGATTAACTTGGCCCAGGGTGCTTTTAAAATACAGGAAGTTTTTTGTAGCCAAAGCAAAAGAGAGGACCCCGTAGTCTGCATTCCTAGGGAGCCACTTGCCCTGACTGAGCTGCTGCAGTCTGTCACTCCCAGTGTCCCCTGGCACCTCCACACAGCTCCCTTTCACAGCGGGGCGGTCATTGGTGAGCAGGTGAGCTCCGTTGTGGATACCTGCTGAGGGTTGAGACTAAAGTTCTTGAAAACAAAGTTCCAGACTTGACGTCCCTGAAGCAGTAATCCTCCCCCACAGGGTGACAGAAGGTGCTGCGTGCTGTATGCCACACCCCCAACAGCAGCAGCAGCAGTGTGCTGACACTTTAGTGGTTGGGACATGAAGGGACATTTGTCCACTTGGCAGAGAGTGGAGGTGTCCCATGGGCCAGCCTCATGCTGGATGCTGGATCTTGGCAGGAACTAGCTGGGCAAGGCCCCAAGCAGCTCTAGACTTGGGTACCCTGGGTGAGGGTTCCTGGAATTGACCTTTTGAGGAGGTGGAAAGAATAAGGAGTGTCCGGGGGTGGGGGGAAGCACCTAGAAACAGACTTGGAAAAGCCCCTGGGGCCCCCTGACATGCGCTGTGCTGGCAGCACTCTGCAATCATCCTGCAAGCCAGTGAAGCTTCTGTCCATAACATCCGTGGACACCGCAGAGTCCACCAGGAAGCCACGCTGCTGCAGGTGTGGCCCCTCTGAGGTCCCCTGTGAAAGCCACTCACTTTTTACTTAGCATTGTTTTCAGCCCCTGCCCACTTAGATGCCCTGGGACTCAACGCAGAGCAGCACCTGAACTGTGATCTCCATCACTTCTCAGGGCATTGGAGAAGGACCTGGGTTGTCTGTTGCTGTCTCTGTGTGAAGATCGGGGGACTGAACCCAGCCCAGCAGGGCGCTCCAGCCCCAGCCCCAGCCCCACTCCAGCCCCAGCCCCACTCCAGCCCCAGCCCCATCATCTCCTGCCTCCTGAGCTTTCCCCAGGCCTCTGCGCCCAGGGTGCTCCCACCCTGTCCCCTCCAGAACCTCCTTCCTCCACCTGCTGGGGTCAAAAGGTGGCCCCAAACTCTGCAGCTCCATCCCCCTCCCCCACCAGCCACCATCTCTGGAAGTCCCCCCTCTGTCCTGCTCTGTGCCAGTGGCCTGGGCCGTCTGCAGCCTCCCAGCACAAGGCCTTTCACCCATGTCCTGTCAGGTTCCTTGCCTGCTCTGGGTGCTGCTCTCGTAGTGTCCCTGTGTCCCACCCCAGGTCACCTGGTGGCCATGACCACAGCTCCACCACACCCCGCCACCCTCTCCAGCCTCCATAACTCTGCCCCATCTCAGGGATCTCGGTCACTCCAGGGGTAGCACCTTGGCTCTGGTGCTGGCAGCCACTGTCGCTCCTCCTGACTCATTTCTAGCACTGCCCACCCCCTGGAGCCTCCCCAGGAGGACTGCCATGCCACCCCGGGCAGTACCCCCAACAGTCTCACTTGAAGCCCCACTAGCTGAGCCCACTCCATGCTGAGGTGAAAGAAAAGCACAAACTGCTTGGCTGCTCTTGTCCAGTGAGACGCTGGTGCTGCCTAGAAATCATGTGACTGACTCTTCTGAGTGGCCCTGGGTGGCCCTGGGTGGCCATGGAGCCCATTACCTTGGTAGATCTGAGGCCCTGCAGGTTGGCCTTCTAGAAGAACCTACCCATGGAAATCACCATGGCCAGTGCTCAGAGCCACCAAGACCAGAAAACTGGAGGGCTTGGACCCCGACACCTGTCCCACCTGGGGGAGGACCCAGACCCTCCCCATGCAGAACACTCAGCCAAGGTCCTGAGGCATCACACGGCTCTGAGGTCCAGGCTTCTGCTGGCCCCATGGAGCCACAGTCACCTGAGTATGTGCAGCCCAAAGCCCACTGCCCAGGGCCAGGGCATCTCTCCTGGAGTCCGGTCCATACCATCATGAGTCTCAGGAACCTGGACACACACATATGTGTTTATTAAAGATCACAGGGACGCCCCTGTCACTTGGGACTTAGTATGCAGAATGTCCCACTAGCAGCTGGCTCTCCCCTGCACACTGTTCAGGCCCCAGGAACCTGTACATCTCTTGCTCTTTGTCCCCAAGTCAAAAGGCAGATGCTGTCAGGGTTTAAAATCAACACATAAAAATCAGTAGCCTTTCCATACAGTAGTAGCAGCATCTGTCCCCTGTCCCAAAACTGAGAAAATGATTCCATATACGAGTGTCATAAAATATATATAAGACTGGCTTCTTATGTGTCACTTATGATTAATACTACACAACTGCATATATGGGATGATGTGTGTATACATATTCACAAACTCACATCCGGTGAGAGGTTAACACCAAAATAAAAAAGACTCATGCAACTCAATAGCAAAAGGCAGTGCAGCTTGAAAATGGGCCAAGGACCTAAATAGACACTTCTCAAAAGAAGTCACACCAATGGCCAAGGAGCATGTGAAAAGTACACAGTGGTGCTCAGCATCGCTGGTCACTGGGAGGCGGGACTTAACCACAGGGAGATGGCACTCCTGGCTGTCAGGGCGGCTGTTACCGGAAGGCCAAGAAGACCAGAGACACTGCTCAGCATGTGGAGAAAGGGGACCCTGCCAGGCCACTGTGGAGACGCCAACTTGCACAGCCAGCAATAGAAACAGCCTGTCCGTCCCCCAGATCTACAGACAGTGCACGTGACCCGGCGGTCTCACTCTTTGGCGCACGGCCAAAGGAAATGAAACCAGGATTTCCAAGGGACATGGGCACTCCTGTGCTCGTCGCACTGTTCAGGACAGCCAGGATACGTGGTCAGCCCAGGCAGCCGTCCATGGATGACCACACAAGGCAACAGCTCATCTGCACAGTAGAATGTTATTCAGCCTTGAAAAAGATGGTGCCTGTCACTATGACACACAGAGGAACCTGGCAGCTGTGACACCAAGAGAGCAAGGCCAAGGCACCACACGCTCACTCCCAGGCGCATCTGAGAAAGCAGGGCTCGCAGAAGCAGAGTAGAGTGGTGGGTGCACACGGGGTAAGGGAGGGGACATGGGACATGGGGGGGGGAGCAGGTTTCTTCTGAAACAGAAGGGGAGAGAGGCCACCACTGTAAAGGCCACGTAAAGGGTGGGGGCAGGGCCGCACCAGCACCAAGAATCCCAGAGCCCTGGCAAGGTCTGAAAGTGGGAGCCTGTGGACAGACACTGAGAAGTGACCACAAGGCGTCCTCCCTACGGTGGTGGTTACACACCAGGCACTTCCAGGTCCTCGCTCCTCCTGCTGTCCTCCCGGGTTCTGCCTGTGCTCACACGCCAGCCCCACAAGCAGAGGCTGGGCGCGGCCCCGGGGGACAGTTCACAATGACTTATTGTCACCACTTCTGAATCTCTGCACACATAAGACCAGACGTGACCAGAGGAAGCGAAATATGGACCCTGCTGACAACGGACCCGGAGGAGAATACTGAACACTTAACATCTCAGAACAGTGGTGCTGAATAAAACAGTCACTTAAATACTCTTTCCATAAAATGCTGGCGTTGGCTAATTAAAACCTCCATCTTGACCTCTGGTTCTAAGAGATAATCTTGAACATTAAAAAACAACTGAAAAGATGCAAGGTGATTTTTAAGTGATAGTAGTTGAAAGTGTACAAGACACAGTGGAGGCATGTTCAGATCTTGGGTCCTCTGAGCAGCCCTGGAGCCGGGGCTCAGCCTGCTCTTCTGGAAAGGGTGGGACAGTTTATCTCAGCCGAGTGGGCCCGGCTTTGTCATGGCTACTGTTCAGGGACAGCTGCCAATGGCAAGCAGGCCAGTCCACCCTCTGAGCCACCATAAGACCGCAAGGGCAGGTGGTGAGCCCGATTGGCCCACAGGCCACCGTTTCCTGGTGGATTGGATTACCTTCCCCTGGTGAAGGAGGGTTGCCCCACGGCCGTGTTCTAGCCAGGGAACCATCTGTGGGGTCTTCCGCCCTCCCTCTGCATGGTTTGCTCTCTTCCTCTGGAGGTTCTGATGTCTGGTGCTGCAGCCTGGACTCAGTTCCTGTCCCACACATGGTTTGCGAACACCTCCCCCAGGCTGCAGCCTCTCTCTCTGCCGTCTTCAGGAACCCTCCACCTAGCAAGTTCTCAGTGCTCATGAGGCCCAGCTGGTCTCTCTCTCCTCATGCATCCTGCTGCTGGAGTCAGGCCCAGGAACTATTTCCCAGCCCGAAACGCAGAGACTGTTCTCCCTCTCTCTGATTTTCATAGTCTCTCTTTCATGCTTAAGCCTATGATCCCTTTGGATGGCAGCGGTGAGGCTTAGGCAGCAGTCCGTTTGTTGGCTCAGGGATGTCCATCCTTGTCCTCCTGGAACATTTGTTGAAAGACTGTCCTATGCCACTTAATGGCTTTTGCACGTTTGTCAAAAATCAATTAAGCAGGGCTAGGAATACAGCTCAGTGGTAGGGAGCTTGCCTACTATGCCTGAGGTCCTGCGTTCAACATCCAGCACCACAAGAAAGAACAACTACAAAAAAATTTAAAATCAAGCAGAAAGGTTGAGGGACCCAGAGAACATTTGGTGCCATCAGTAATGCTGAGTGCATTTTTAAAGAAATCAATTAAGTGTGTTAACATGGAACTCTTTCTGGGTCTTCTATTCTGTTCCATTGATCCCCGTTTATCCTTCTGCCAATACCACACTTTCCTGAATACTGTAATGATAGAAAAAGGCAATATGGGGTAGAGTAAATCCTCCCACTTTATTCTTCTTTGTTTATTGTAGCTATTTGAGGGCCAGAGCTTTTCCATATAAATTTTAGAATACACCTCTGTCTACAAAATATACTCAGGATTTTGATAGAAATTGCATTAAATCAAGGATAGGAGCATAGCCCAGGGGTGGAGCACTTGTTTAGCATGCACGAAGCTCTGGGTTCAATCCCTACACTGAAAAAGAAAAGGCATTACTATAGATTAAATCAGGGGAAAATTGACATCTTTATTATGCTAAATATTCTGATCCATGAATTTGGGATGCCTTTCCATTAATTCAAGTCTTTTAAAAAATGTTTTTCATTAATATTTTGTAGTCTTCTGTATATAGATTCTGCTCATTTTTATTAATTATGTACTTAAGTATGTCATTATCTTTGTAATGATTATAAATGATATTGTATTTTAAAATGGGTTATGTGTATGCATTGTTAGTTTCTGGAAATGTGGTTTTGATGAATTGATCTTGTATCCTGTGATCTTACTGAGCTCACTTATTGATTCTAGAAGTTTTTGTGGATCCTTAAGACTTCCTACATAGACAATCATATTATCTGACAAGATGGGGTATTTTAATTTCTTCCTTTACTGTGTATATGCCTTTTATTTCTTTTCCTTGCCTTATTGCAATGGCTAAAGTTTCTAATACTATGCTGAATAAGAGTGGTGAGAGCAGACACCCTTGTATTATTCCTAATCCTTGGCAAAAAAAGCAAAAAGGCCAATTGATCTAGTCTTAAAACCTTCAAAACTGTAAGCCAAAATAAATCTTTCCTCTTTTAAAGTTGATTATCTCAGTATTTTGTTACAGCAGTGAAAAATTATTTTTACCAAATGTTCAATGTGAAGAGGTCAGATCAACTGTATGCTATTTGTATGTGTGTATTTGTGTGCTTTTTTTTTTTTTTGGCCAAGTCAAGATTTAACTATTGATCAAAACAATGAGAGTGTATGGGGTCACCATTTTACTCTGGCTGCACAAATATTTGGGGCAGTATTGGGCTGCTCAATCACTGTGCGCCACCCTAGGTTGAATGGGTGTCAAGAACTCACACCAACTACTTGTTTTTTCTCTTTGAGTAAGTTCCTGATTAAATACCTATTCTAGCAGTTTGGATGTGTAAACCTTTAACAACGACTGGAAATATGTTATTTTCAAGTATATACAGAACATTTACAGTAAAGGCCATAGCTTTGGGTCATAAAGCAAATGTCCACACATTTCAAAGGATCAAAAACAGAATAAGTGTTCTGACCACAATGCATTTAATAATGTTTTAAAAGTAATTAGTAAAACTCCATGCACCTGAGAACTAAGACATATACTTTTAAATAAACCAGGAAACAAAGAAATAATCATAGAGTGTATTTGACCTAAATGTATGACAGTAATGCCACATGTCAAAACTCATGACCATCCTAAAACTCCTATGGAAATTCAGTGGACTCTACATAACCAAAATAATGTTGAAAAACAATAAAGCTGGAGACCTGAGATTTCTCACATGCAAACTTAGCTTTACAAAGCTGCAGAAGGAAAACAGTGGTTGACACAAAGACACACAGGTGGACCAATGGCTGGATGGACAGCCCAGAAATGAGCCCACACAAGACCCGACACTTGACGGGTAGAGACGGCGAGTTCACACGATGTACATCTCACCACCATTTTGAGAAAGCACCTCTGGGCCACAGTGTTGAGTCATATTTTATGGGAGCAGACCCTGGACTAGCCCTGGGCACCTGTGGAAGTGCAGGCCCAGAGCAGGACCAGGCGCAGGGAACAGCTGCCTGTGACCTCTGTGACACAGGCCAGTGGGGCCTCCAGCGTCGCTGTGAGGAGCTGGGCGGCTGCTGCCTTGGGAGGGTTGTCCTGGTCTGGGGCAGCCCTCCGTGGCCACGGCAGGTCGTGAAGAGGCCTGTCACTGTGGCCTGCTTCCTGGGAGCCATGTCGGTAAATTCTCCTGGAGAAGGATCCGGGCATAGCGGATCTGTGTCCCCCACAGTCCACCTCCTGATTCCCTGATGCTCACTGTGTCCCTTCCCCTCGTCCATTCCAGAGCCTGCCCCTCCTCAGCCACCCTCCTGAGGGCCTGGCGGCCACCTGGGGAAATGGACAGCCCATGACCCCTTCACAGTTCAGGCTGGATTCCTCTTACTCAACAGTCACAGTGGAGCCAGAGGGCAGCAGAAGTCACTCATGTGAGTCACCGGGTGCCCCATGTTACCTCCGTCCTCTGGAGAAGCAGGGTCAGTTGGCCACACCAGGATGCCTGGGTCCAAAGCGCCCAGGCAGCAGCTTAAGTCAGGGCTCAGTAGGATGCTGCTGGACCCCCGTGACAGTGGCTGCAGGGCCTGCATGGTGGAGTAGTGGCAGTCAGGGACACAGGGTCTCCCAGATCCATTGAGATGGTCTGGGGACTGCTCTGCCTCCATCCAGGGCTCCCAGAGCCCAAGTGTCCATCCATGGGGACGCTGTCTCACAGGCCTTTGATTCCCCACGTGTGTGGTGTTCTGGCGCACTGTGCCCTGCCTGCCTCCCACGGTGCTGGCACATCTTCCCACCCTCAGAGACTCCTCAAGCCCATGCAGCTGGTGGCCCCCAGTGAAGCTGGTGCTGGACGCCCAGCCGCCCTCATGTCAAGAGGCCTCCTGGTGACAAGGTGGGCGCCTCGCTCTGCTGTCCTAATGGTTGCGTGCGATCCCCTGTGTCACCTCCTATTCAGAGTGTGTCTGCCTAGGAGAACCACCTCTGCCCCCTCCAGAGCAGAGCAGCATTGCCATCCATGGGTGCCAAGTGGCCTCCCAGAGGGGCAGGGCCCAGCAGGGGCTGGCTTTAAGCTCTGTTGATGGGTGTCCAGCCCTTAGGAATGGAGATGCTCCCTAAGGTCCCTGCCTGCTCTCACCGAGGCCACTCTGGTCACACACCTGCTGTGCCAGGCCAAGGTCATCAACCATCAAGGCTGGCTGGTGTCACTCAGCCAAGGGATTTTGTCCCCTTGGTCATTTGGTGAGTTATAAGATCCTCATGCCTTGTTCCCTCAAAGGAAATTGTCCCCAGGCCCCTCCCCAGGCCACCTGGTCCTACACCTTCGGAGCCTCAGCCCTTTCAAGCCCCTGAACAGGGGGCCAGCCAGGTCACTTGCCAGGCCCACGGGTCACATGTGCCCTAACTTGGGCCACTTTCCCCCACTGCAAACCATGAGGACCATTGTCCAAAGCTCCGTCCACCAGGAGGACTATCTTCTCCTGAGGCTGCGGCTCCTCTGCCCCTCCAAGCTCAGGGTCCCTGCATGTGGGCCGAGGGAGGGACCCTGGTGTGCTGCATTTCTCCACACTAACAACAACAAGCTACATAAAAAAAGAAAAGAAATAAAACCTATTTACAATACCTTAAAATAAGGATAAAATACTTAGGAAGGAATTTAACCAAGGAGATAAAATATCTTTACACTGAAAAATGTAAAACAAATAAATGGAAAAATACCCTGTGTTCATGGATTGGAAGAATTGATGTCGTTAAAACATCCATATAACCCAGAGTGAGATAGAGATTCAATGTGGTCCACATTGAAACACCAGGGCTGCGTTTATGGATTTATTTCATTACTGGGGATTGAGCCCCAGGCACTCGACCACTGAGCTACATCCCAGCCCTTTTTATTTTTTATAAAATAAAACTTGCGATCCTCCTGCCTCAGCCTCCTGAGTCCCTGGGGTTACAGGCACATGCCACTGTGCCAGGCTGTCCAATGTCCTGAGACTTGTATGGAACTGCAAAAGACCCTGAATAACCAAAATGAATCCTGAGAAAGAAGAGAAAGACTGGGGCGTCGTGTTCCCTGATTTCAAACAACTGTCAAGCTGTCGGGGTGAAAGCACCGTGAAACAGATCAACAGGACAAAGGAGAGCCGAGAAGAAACCCCACACACGTGGTGGGACAATCTGCGACAAGGGTGACAGGAAGAGAGGACAGGAAAGGGCAGTCTCTTCCATAAGGGATCTGGAGAACGCAGGTGTCCACATGCGGCAGACAGAAGCCAACCCAGGTGGGACTGGGAGCCTGAAAATGCCTCCAAGAAGACAAAGGAAGGGCTTGGGGGCCTGGCCTGGGCAGTGAGTTTTGGATTTGGCCCCAAAACACCAAAAGGAAAGCAAAACTAGACGGATGTCTCTGCCCAGAGAAGCCTCTGTGCAGCGGAGAGAGCCGTTCGCAGGCCAGGGGCCCCGGGAGTGGAGAGTGAGCCTGGGCACCTGTGGCCTCACTAGGGCAGTTGGGGGCTGGGAGCCATGCAGCTCTGTAGCTAAATAATCCAGTGGCCTTGTGAAGCCAGCCCAGGACCTGAGTAGGTATTTCCTACAAGAGGGGACCAGCAGGTGAACGAGGTCAGTCTAAGCCTCACTGACCAGGGAAATGCAAACCAAACCACAGGAGAGAACCAGTGTGGGGGCTGTGACAAGGACATTCTCACACACCTGCCTGTGGGAACATCACTTATTCTGGTCATTGTGGAAGACAGGATGGAGTTGTGCCAAAAAATAAAAAATACTTAAAGGAAATGAAGTTAGTCCATGGTAGGGTGGCTTCCCGTGTTCCGAGCAGCACTGTTGACCCAGAGAGGACACAGAGGCCACTGAGGCTCCTCAGGGAGCAGGGATAAGGTGGTGCATACACGGAGTAGAGCACTGACCATCCTTAGAGAAGGAGCAAGTCCTATTCTCTGCTCCTGGGCTTGAGATGTGACTGCCCTTCCCACATGTACTCCTGCCACTGCCACCTGGCATCCTCATCAGAGGCCCAAGCCTATGGGGCCACCTGGTCTTGGACTTGAACCTCCAAAGCTGTGAGCTAATATGGAACACGCCTCTTTATTTAGTTAGTTGCCTCAGGCATTTTGTCATAGTAACACACACCCTGCCAGTACAGTACACTGGCACTGGGGGCTGGAACACTGGAGGGGCCTTGGGGAGCAGCTGCAGGTGGAGGTGGGGTAGTTCAGTGGAGCAGGTGACACCTAGCAGGCAATAAGCGCGCAGCTGGAAGCTGGACCCAGCAGGAAGCTCAGAAGCCTGGATGCTGTCGGAGGGGGGACTGCAGAGCGCTTGTGGATCAGGGAGTGAGAGGTGCCGCTTGGAGGGGGTCCAGCTAGCCCCTCACTTCACTCTGGCCAGGTTCTGAGTGCCCACGTGTGGGACGTGTCCAGGAAACACATGGACTCAATGGTCTCAAGGTGGACAGGGAACTCGGGAACAGGTAAGTCCCAACAGGTAAGTGAAACCCCGCCTTAAGGAGCGTCTCTTCCGCAGAGGAACTCAAGGTCAACAAAGTGCGCAATTCCCTGGCGCTTACTGCATGTACAAGGCTGTCCGGACACCCCTGCCATCTGCCTCCAACAGCCACCACCTGTCCCCGCGAGGCAGTCATGCGAACCCCCACCTCTGGCCACCTCTGGTCTTCTTTCTGTCCCTGTGGATTCGCCCGTTCGCAGAACCGCCCCCTGTGCCCGTCTGTGGCCAGCTACTGGGTTGGAGCGCGGGGTCCCCTTGCGCTGGAGACCCGCGGTATTCGTCCTCCCCACGGGCCTCCGGGTAAGTCCCTCACTTCGGTTCCCGTGCCGGCGCTTCTGCTGACCCAGGCCTGCTTCGGGCGGCTGGGGACACCAGCCCCTGTGGAGGGGCCCGTGGGACGCGCTCATAGTCCAGCTGCGCCTCGGCCTCGGGTGAGCCGCGGCTCCCATGCGCGGCGCCATCCACCTGCTGGGCTTCCCTTCCCGGAACTAGGTTGGAAGGACGAGGACCTCATGGCGACACCCCCAGCCTGACGGCCAGCGCGGGAGGCCTCTCGGGTCCGAGTCCCCTAGAGCAGCTCGGGGAGGAACCCCGGCCTCGCCCTCCGCTTGGGCAGGGGAGCCCACAGTCGGAGAAGGAGGAGGGAGGCGGGCCTGCCCCAGGGTCCACCTGCCCGCCTGGTCCACCTGCGGAGGAAGCCCGGCCTCCTGCCGTTGCGTGGTCTGGACATCAGAGGGCGCCACGAGAACGGCGTTGAGCGGGACCCGCTGCGGTGCGCTCCAGAGCCGGCTGGGCCCAAAGACGATCTCGGGCAGCCGGCGACCCTGGCGGGGCAGGCCTCGGAAAGGAGGGCGCAGCTCAGGAGAGCAGCGAGGCCCACCAGGTGTGAATGCCACCCCCCAGGTGGGTTTTCCTCCCCTCCCTGCCTTCCCCCCTCCTCTGTTCCTCCCTCGCCCCCTCCCCGCTGCCCAGGGTGAAGGGCTCAGCCGCTTTCTCCAGGTTGGAATCCTTGACATATATCCTCTTTTTTTTTAATTCCTCCCTCCCCAAGCTTCACTAATATGACTTGCATCTTTTTCTTTTTACGTTTTGTAGTTGTAGGTAGTGGTGGGATTTGTTCCTAGGTGCACACAGTGTAGCAGTATGATCCGGCCAGAGTCCTCCCAGGGCTTCCCCTGCCTCTTTCCCTTAAAGTCCCCATGAAGAGGTGGCTCTGAGAGGGACCTCAAACACTCACAGAGAACCCCCCCACCTTGCTCTGAAGCATTTCAGGAATCTTCCCAGAAGCGCAGGGGAGCCTCAGGGTCTCTCTCTACAAGAGATGCTAGGCCTAGAGCCCACTTGCAGTCTGGGCACAAATGGCCCAGAAATGTGGGGTGTGGGTTCAAGTTGTCAGGACACTGATCATCCTGTGCACCCTCTGGCCACGGTGCCCAGACCAGTCCTTGGACCTAATATCTTGAGAGTCCTGATGGGGAAGCCACAGAACTGTGCCTTGTCTGGCCCCAGCAGGGCCCTGGGACCCCTGGCCAGTTTGCTGGTTCCTGTCTGGCTGACCTCCTAGCTGTGCCCCAGACCCTGCCCCCTGGCAGCTACTCCCAGAACAACCACCCAGCAGCAGGTTTCTGGATTCTGCCCTCCCTCTCCTGGAGGTTCAAGGCCAAGGTCACGTCACTGTTGTGTAAGGTTGGGTTTGGCATTGTGCAAGGTGGTGGCTCTGGCTCTCTTGTGAATCCTTCTGATTAGCAGGTGCACGTGCCTGTGAGGCCCTCCTCCCCAGCCTCCCGGCTGGCTGTCCTTCTTCATTTGGTTAGGACTTGCAAGTGGGTCCATCTTTTTTTAATATTTATTTTTTACTTTTCGTTGGACAGGCAAGCGCACTACCGCTTGAGCCACATCCCCAGTCCAAGAGAGTCCATCTTTATTCTGAGGGATTTCACCTCTGATAGAGGATGGCCGGGCAGTGATGGCAGGACACGGGAGAGGATCAGCTGTTCTGAGAGTCAGTGTGCACCATAGGCAATGAACAAGGGTCACCTGAGAGTGGTCCTCTGCTGGTCAGCCCCTGTTCCAGGGCATTTTTGCTGCGAGAGAGCCTGGGGTAGGGTGTTCAGGCTGCAGGGGAGGCCTCCTGTCCAGGTCCAGCTTGGAACAGTGGGGGTTCTGAGGCAGGCAGCGGAAGCCTCTCTGGGGAAACTTTCAAAATGCAGAGCCTCAGTCTGTCCAGACCTGCTGACTCAGAATTGTGGGGCCCAGCAATCTGTTACCTTTGAACTTGAAGTGAGAGTCACCTGACATAAAATTAGCTATTTGAAGTCCACAATTCGGTGGTATTTAGTAATATTCGAACACTCAATGTTCCACTCTTTCTATTCCCCAAAATTTTTATTTTTCATTGACAAAATTTTATATATATATATAGTATATATATATATATATATATATATATATATAGTGTACAATGTGTTTTGAAATGCAAGTAAATGCATGTACACACCCACACATATACACACACATTGTAGAATGGTAATTCAAGCTGATTTACAGACATTACCTCACTTGCTTTTCACTTAAAGCATGGGGCTCATTCTGACAGGTTCCTATGTGCGTATAACATGGTCTGCCCCGCTCAGTCCCCAGTATGTCATCTCTCCATCCCCCACCATCCCCTTCCTCGACTTTATTTTATTTATTTTAAATTGGAGCTTTATAGTTATTTATAAAATTTGAATGCACTGTGAACTACTTTTCAGTCAAAAGTCTCTCCCTTAACAATTTTAAGTTTGCAAATACATGGCTGTTAGTTATAGTCCCCACGTCCCCATAGACCTAAACGTTTTCAGCACCCAGGAGGACACCCTGCACCTCTCAGGGCCCGTCCTCCATCCCCCAGTTATCGACCCCTCTGGCCTCTTATCTGTGGATTTACCCATCTGGGGCATTTCACCTACACGGTGTCACACCACGTGTACCCTTTCTGGCTTCTTAGCTTCTTAGCTTCTGAGGTTCGTGTGTGTTGTGGTGTAGATTGTCCCCGCAGACACCCAAACCCAGGGTGCTCCAGTCCTGTACACGTGCAGAACCACGTGGAATCCCCGGGGTACTTGAAACTCTCCCTAGATGACACATGATACCTAATACAGCACCTGCAGGTGCTTGTTACAATGTATTTTTTAGGAAATAATGACAAGGGAAAAACTGGGTACATGCTCCCTGCAGACACAACATTTTCTCTGAGTGGTTTTGATGCTCTGTTGTCTAAAACCAAGGACACAGAACCCACAAACATGGGGTGGCAACCTGCAGTGTTGACTGTTTTAACCTTTCCAAGTGTGTGATATGGAGGCCCCCATGTATTCAAAGTCCTGCGACCACTATTTCCGGGAATTTTTCTTCATCCCAGATGGGAACATGACACCCAGTAAAAGGTAACGTGCCCCCCGTCTGCTGTCTGGCAGCCTCGAGAGGCTCTCTTTATCTTAGGTTTGTCTGGCCAAGGTGCCTCTCAGAAACAGAGCCCCACAGTGTTTGGGATCCAGTTCCCTTCACTCAATGTGCTGTTTTCAAGGTTCTTACGTGCATCAGGGTTCCATACCTTCCTCGGGCCGGGCATCAATCTGTCAGGTGGGCCTGCCCCATCTGCGTGTCCACTCCTCCCCTGGTGGACCCTGGTGGACTCTGGGTTGTTTCCACCTCCTTCCTGCTACAGTACTGCCGTAAGCAGCTGAGCTTTCAAACAACGGCTGTATTTGTAGGTGGGTGCCTTTGAAGATGTCTGGGATGTTGGGTGGTGGGTCCTAGAAGGTGTGGGGCTCGAGTCGGGGGCACATCGTGAGGTAGCCCCATGGTGGAGCTGTAGGGAAATGCAGTCACGGGTGGGCCCTGCAGGTTCCGTTGCTCAGAGAGGAGGCAAGGGGTGTTAGAAGCTGCCACCCACCAGCTCCAGCCCTGGACCCCAGTCCTGGGGCAGCGCTGGCCTGAGTCTGATTTCTAGTTTCTCTTGTTGCCACTCTAGAGACTGAAGTTCAGGTCTCCTACTTTTCTGTTTTCTAGTTCAGGGTCAGAGATCTTTGCAAGGTAGAGGAATTAGGTGCCCACCTCTATGGGCAGCACCAGGAACTTGGAGCTTTGGGTGGAGAAAACCTTGCAAGCTCAGCACGTGGTATATGCTAGATGGAGCATGCAGGAGCCTGGGGAATCCCCAGGGGGGACTAAGGTGCTGGTACCTAGGATGGAACTGGCCACCTGAAGAAGAGGTGAAGGGCACCCCAGCCTTAATCAGCAAGCCCTGGAGGCGCTCTGGATACGAGTCTAGGGCACAAGGGACAAGGCTGGGGCAGGTGGCAGGGTTCAGGGCAGGGGACTGTTCCAGCCGTGGGGGTGAACACATGTGGACTGGCCTGGAGGCCAGCAGCTGGTGTGCTTGTCCTCAATAGAGGCGGATGGGGGTGTTGCAGAGGGGAATGCTCAGATGGCTCCTGACTTACACGGGCCCAATTTATGATTTTATGACTTACGATAGTGGGAAGGCAACACTCATTTTGTAAAAGCCAAACTTTAAATTTTGAATGTGGATTTTTTCCCCCCAGGCTAGTGATATGTGGTCGGAGCTGCTGCTCAGTGCTGGGCAGTGGCAGCCAGGGGATCTCGAGGGCAACAGCTGGCCCTTGATAGTGTGCACATTGCTGAGAGTGGAAGCGGGGTGGGGTGGGTGCATTAGCTGCATTCTGGGACACTGTGTCTGCAGCAGGCAGAAGCTGTCATGAGAGCCTCTGTGTTAATGTCCTGCTACTGTAACAAAGGACCTCAAGCTGGGTGGTCTGAATCTTTGGAACAGGTTTTCTCATGGTGCTGTAGAAGGGACGGCCCACTTGAGGTGCCAGCTGTGCCATGCATCCCCTGAGACAGGGACCCTCACCAGCCTCTCCCTGCTGCTGGCTGGGGGGGTCAGCTGCTCCTCTGCTTGCAGCTCTATCTCCGACTTGGTTCTCGGTGTGTTCCCCTCCTGTGTGGACACTACACTTCTCCAGTGTGACCTCAAGCTCACCTGCTTTCTAATGACATCTGCAAAGACCCCATTTCCTAATGATGGCACATTCACAGGCACCAGGGGGTAGGATTTCACACACACCCTCCCCCCGTGGACCCTGTTCAACCTCCGCAGATCACAAAGGAAGGGGAACTGAAGATGACTGGGCTGGAGGGGACAGTACCTGTCCCTGAGAGCAGGATCTGCAGGTTGAGGGAACTGGTGCAGGCCACTTTGACATGTTGGGTTGAGTGGTCCCTGCTGGAGATGTCCGGGAGGCAGCTGGACATGACATGTGGTCAGGAGTTCAGGGGAGAGCACCAGGCTGGGAGAGGCGGTGAACCCTGTGTGTCCGGATGCCATGAACAGTTATGAGACCGAGGAGTGAGGATGGCAGAGCTCGGCAGAGCACGGAGTGGGGGGGTGTCCAGGGGTGAGCAGAGGAGGAGGACCAGGGCAGGGAGGCGGGAAGGTGGCCATGGGAGTGTGTCCTACAAGCAAGGGGTGAGGCCTTCTAAGCAGGAGCAGGGAGAGGGAGAGAGCCACATGCAGCAGCAGAAGTGCTCACCAGGAGGACCGAGGTGCTGGCTGCTCAGGTGGGAGGCATCTAGGGCTGTGGGGTGCAGGGAGCCGGTCACCAGAGCCAGAGGGAAGCACACCAGGAGGCAGTGGGCAGAGCACGCAGAGCCGGACTCCTGCCACCAGGGGGCGCTCGGCACCAGCCCATTTGAAACAGTCCAAAAGAGGCTGGTGGAGAAATTGCTGGGTTCCCAGGTAGCAGGGGAGGCCCGGCCACCAAGCCCACTGCAGGGTGGGGCTGACTCAACTGTACGACACAATTAAAGGAAAACTGCTCTTTTAGGAGAGTCAGTGACCTCAAGATTAGGACCCTTAGGGTTGTGGAGCTCGAAGAGGAGAGACATTTAGGCTCATCCAGGAAGAAAGGCTTGGAGGGGAGACAGGCGATCAGCTGGCCCGCTTCTCTGGAGAAGTGTGTGGGTCTAGGTGCATAGTAGGGATCCCTAACTAGATGTG
The DNA here is from genome assembly GCF_052094955.1 of Ictidomys tridecemlineatus. NCBI lineage: Eukaryota > Metazoa > Chordata > Mammalia > Rodentia > Sciuridae > Ictidomys > Ictidomys tridecemlineatus. The sequence continues at coordinate 919,994 of NW_027526137.1, forward strand.
AACCAGCGTGGACAGCCGTCTTCATCTCACCCTAGGAAAAGTCTCCAAGGAAGAAGAGGCTCACAGATCCCAGAATATAGCATGAAAGCAGCCGGGGAGCCAGAGGGTGGTTGGGCTCCTGGGGGAGGAGGGCAGCCTTGGAGAGGAGGTGAGACTGCCCTGGTCTGCTATTCGGGAGGGAATCAATGGATCACAGGAGTCTGTTCCAAGCCGAGCTCACCTTCCCAGGGCTTCAAGCCTAAATTCAGAATGAGCCGTTTCTATTTGCCAAGGGACCCCACAGATGGACTTAACAGCTGGTGATAGGTCGGAAACAATGTTTGCAATGTCCTCAAACCAACAAGGGTTAAGAGCCGTGTGGGAGAGAGCTTCCTACACAGCAACAACCACAAGGCCCCAGCCCCTGGGAACCCTGAGATCCTCTGAGAAGTGGGCAGCCTCACTGATTGGAAGCATCAAGGCTAAGGGGAACATGAGGAGGAGCTCAGCATCACGCCCAGAAATGCAAACCGCCCGCAGGCCTGGTGCCTCACCGCCAGTCAGATATAGCAGGTTTGGGAAGAGAGGGAGGGTCAGCACCTGCCACCTACCACTGCTGGTGAAGGCAGGTGCCGAGCTGGTGGGACTGATGGGATGGAAGAAGGTGGGCTTCATGCCCAGAGACCCACAGTGCCACAGTGCCCTTAACCCGAGACCAGTAGAAAGAGGTCATGGCGACATTGTCAGTGACAACCGTGGGTTGGCTCCTGGGCTGGGGATTAACAGGGCGGAAGCCATAAACTATCCCAAAAGCAGGCAGAAGGAGACGCTAGGGGCTGCACGCCTGGTGTGACCTGAAGGTAGCCAAGCACAGCCCAATGCACACCCATGGTGAGGCCTGGAGGGTGGGAGGGCAGAGCAGAGGGCCTCAGTGGACCACAGAAGGCTGAGTGCCACAAGCTAAAGCTAGCAGCTCAGCTCTTTGTACCAAGATCCAAATGGAGGAAAAGCCCAGGCCTCTGGGAGACTGTTACCCGAGGGGCCTGCCCTCCTCACTCGACCTGTCACCTGGCACTGCCCAGCAAGCATGGAGTTTTCATCTCACCCTGCTGAGTTGGGGATTCAGTAGGGAAAGCTAATCACCTCCCTTTAACTGAAGCCACCTTAGTCTTGGTGTTTACTGGACTCCTGACATTTTGAGGCCTGGTTTCTGATGCCACCATTAATGGGTCACAGGTCAGGTGAGTCTCCAGGCGGCCAGGGTCTTATGGTTGGAATTGTGTACCTGGGCCTCTAGAAAGACAGGCCCCTGGGCGGAGGATGTCTGGAGGTTTCCAGAGGAGGGGAAGATGCAGAGGGGTGGTAGTCAGGTCAAAGTTCAGGGCTCATTTGTGGTGAGATCCGGCCGCCTTCTGGGGTGGGCTGTTCTTCCCTCCACCAGGGAGGTTCCACCTAGGCAGTGCTTTCCCTTCTGTGTTCCAAGGTGAGATGGGCCACTGCTCTTCTCTAGGGCAATCCTGGGCAGGAGTCTGCCTAGGGGAGGGCAGAGCAGCAGTTAGGATCCAGGGCAAGTTCAAGTTCAGCAATGGTCTGGTCAGAACGACACGGGGCAGGTGTGGGCAGGTCCCGCAGGGCCCAGCAGGCAGCACAGAGGAGAACCACTGCCCTCTTTCTGAGAGGTTTAGTGTTGGCTGCAGGTGTTGGGAGAGTCTCTCCACACTAATCTCACTGCAGCCTGCCTCCAGGGACCCCGTGGGCATTCCAGTGCAGTGATAGCAGATCCTGTTTCCCACCTCTGCCCAGGTGGCGTCTGAGTTCCCTCCCCTTGAATCTGGGCACTCTCTTGACCATGGCAGAAATGTCACTATGTGACTTCCCAGGTCAGGTCATTGTTTCTACCTGGTTCTCTTGGGAAGCTGGATTCCAGCACCTGGCCATGCTGTGAGGAAGCCCAGTCAGACATGTGGACAGGCCCCATAAGTGGCCGCCCAGTGAGGTCTCCATTGACAGGTGGCATCAACCGCTGGATGGGTGAGTGAAGGGTCCTCAGATGACTGCGGTCCTCCTGTCTTCCAGCTGAAGACTCCATCACTGGGGAACCTCGGTTCCACTGTGCCTGGTCTGGAGTCTGGCTCAACAGAGTCTGCCAGCAGAATAGTGCAGTTTAATGCCACTAAATTTAGAGTTGATTGTTATGCAGGAATAGACAAGCAGAACAAGAGGATGTTGGAACAGTGAAAGAGACAGGAAGGCAGAAACGGTCCTAATGAGGAGCAGGATGCTGACACAGTAGGGGAGATAAGCTGGCAGTGGGTGTCACAGATGGATGGACAATCGGAAGACAATGTGCTGTCCATCAAAATAAGACCCTGGGAGGAGGACTAGAAAAGACTGTCTTTTGGCTTTGCACATGTTGGTGGATACTATGAGAGGTTTGGGGAAAGTGTGAAGTCTTTAGGGCCCAGAGGGAGCAGCCCACCCAGGAGAGGACATACAGTGGTAGAGGAGGAGAAAGCAGGGCAGGTCTTTGGAGCCAGCACACACCAGGGGAACAGAAAGAGAAGGAGGAAGAGCCAGCTGGACAGTCCAGAAAGGTCAGTGGAAAACCAGGGGACGGGGCCAACGGTGTCTGGTGCCCAGAGAGGTGGTAGGGGAGCTGGGGGAGAAGCAGCCTTGGCTTTGACAACAGAGAGTGCCAGTCTGGCTTCAGGCCAATAAAGGTCATCTCAGATGCCCCCCTCAGGACAGGTTTCTGGTCCTTACGCTGGGCAGCCCCAGCCCAACGTCGCAGGCTGCCCTGGGGATGCTTTTGCTTGCAAACATGTTTTGCATGTTGTATTTTATTCTGGGAATAGTCCTAAGAGGTTGGAAGTTCTTACTGAGGAGGAGCCCAGGTCTCTGGCGGGCCATTGTGCCACTGCCATGGCGGAGGGAGCCCAGGGGAGCAGCCTGTCCCAAGTCGCTAGGAAGCAGGAGCCGTGGAGCCCCTGGAGGCGAGCATCTTGGAACCTCGGGGCCAAGGACCCCAAGAAGCTCAGGGTCAGTGCCTCCGGAGGGTGGGTGGGGAGTTGGGAGGGGCCAGCCCAGGTAGAAGCAGCTCCGGGACCGGGCAGCGTGGCCCCAGGGCGGCTCCGGACCCTGCACTCCACAGCCTCGCGGTGGCGATTTGCAGCCCCGCGGTGCCCACCACTCTCTGGCATTCAGCGTGTTCGTAGAGCTGAGCCAACATCTGCGTCCAGAAGGTCTTGGTCCCCGGCAGCTGCTTCCCTCTCCGTGGGTCACCTCGTCCCCTGCCCAGCCTCTGGCCTCCCGTGTGGGCTGGGTGACGGTCCTTCCCTGAGCTCGCAGGTGGCTGGGAGTTGGGCAGTGGGGACGCAGAAGGGTTCTGGGCCCAGATGGTGGTGCGGGCAGCACAGCGGGTGAGTAGGCTGGGTCACCATGTGTGGTTTAGGTCCTGCTTGTTCTACCATAATAATAATAAACCAGGGACAGCCCGCGCTGACTCATGCTGTCCCATGCTGTCCCACTTCACACTGCCATCCACTCTCTGCTAACCCAGGACCATCTCAGGGCTCGGGAGGGCAGGAAAGACCTGGAAGGAAAGCAGAATGGGGGTGGTCTCCTCCACCCGACATGTCCTGCCCATCTGGCCCTGTGGTGGCCCGGGCCTCCTCTGAGGCACCAGAGGGTCATGGAGCTCTTTGTCCTGAATCACCTGGCCTCAGAGGCCTCCCTCTGTGGATGTCTTGGCCCTTCCTGTCCTCATCTCCTTTGGACCCATGGAATTTCTAAGCCTGTCTTCAAAGCATCCTCCTCAACAGACCCATTTTATTTTTAATGGTGACACTTCAGACTTCCTTTCATCTATTATCTTCCTCTCAATCCTCTGTGTGTAGAGGACGCCAATCCCTGGGCCAAGGGATGCCAAGCAACCCCTGGGCCAGCTCCCTGGCTTGAAGAGAAGGCTCTTCATTCATTAACTTACTCCTCAGGTACCTACCACGTGCTGGTGACAGGCTTGGAACTAAAGTGCAAAGACAAATTAGACTTGGCTTCTGTCCATAAGGCTCAGAGCCTGGTAGGTAATAATGCTGATGAAGTTGATCGACGTCTGTATCTGTGGCATTGAGGTGAGCCTTCATTAACAAGTGAGCAGCCCTCTGAGATGGGTACCATGTCTCGTACTCATCGTTCAGGTAAGACCCAGAGTGTTGTGGTAATTCGAGTTGCAAGTGGTGGGTCCTGTCTTCACATGCCTGCGGTCCCATCCCAAGTCAGGGATCCTAGCTTTGTGTTAGAGCGTCTCCCAGGGGGACTTCTCTAGTCCTGTCCAGGGAGCACCAGGACCCAACAGGACATGAGGGTCTCAGCCTCGCAGCTCTGGTTTCCTCAGATGGTATCTGGGGACATCTCTGGTGTGGGATGATATGTTCCACAAAGGTGTCTGCCTATCTCCTTGGGGTGAAGAAGCCTATAAGGGTTCCTAGGAGAAACCACTTGACTACCTCACACCACCTGTCAGCACCTCAGCTTTGTTCCCACGCAGTCCTAGTAGCTTGCGAGATGGGTGGATGAATTTGCCCAGGTCCTCTGCAGCAGTTCTGAGCCAGGGATTTTGCTGGCTGCAAATACACCTCAGCCTAAATCAACCCGTTCTTCTGACCTCCTTCTTTTAAAGGGGCCACACTGGGGGCTACACTTCCATCTGGTGACAACAGAGAGGGCACCCTCTCTAAATTCAGTGCACACTTTGGTTTTGCAATGCTGGGGATCAAATCCAGGGCTTGTGAGGCGAAGAGGGCACCCACACTGAGTGCACCCCAGCCCTGACGGGCTTTATCTGACTCTGCCAGACTGCCTTGGGCTTCCATTCAGGTTTGACACTTGCCAGCTCTGTGTCCTTTATATAATCTCGCTAAGTATCTGAAAATGCTCCTGGAAGTCTTATCTGTGACAATCAGGTGCTAATGTCCCTGGTTTTCCTTCTTTGAAACCCAGAGTATGGGCACTGAGAGGTCTGGAAGTCATTATTCAAGTCACACCACCCATTCGCTCTTGATGAACCATGTTGTTCACCTTTCAAAGCTCGAAAACCAGCCCTGAAATGTGAGAACACAGGTAGGAAATGAGGGAACACAAACAGAAAATAAAAAGTCATTGTGGAGAGAGCTGGCATGGCTCTGAGGACATTGGTCGCTGTCACCCAAGACACTCAGCAGGCCGGTGGAGCTTTTCTCTAGTTCTCTAAGGGGTTTGGGATGTTATCTACATGTATGAGGGGAACACACCTGGGGACATCTGGGGTGTAGGATTTCTAAGGTTCACACTGGAGAGGGGGCATAGAATCTGGTGCACAAGGTCACCCCTGAGGGGTAGCAGTGAGATCTGATGATGTGTTCACCAGGGGAACCACATTTTGGGGACTTTCTGGTGAAGCTGCTGCAGGTAAGCACTGCTCAGACTTCAGGGTGCACCTGGGTCTCCTGGAGATGCTGTGGAGCCCAAGCTCTGATGTGGTCACATGGGACAGGGCCTGGACTCCATATTCCTAACAGACTCCTGGGTGGTGTCCAGGCAGCTGGATCAGCAGCAGTGTGTCAAGATGATAGGAAAGTTTGTGCAAATAGTCCCCAGTGTGCAATGGATGGACTTAGGGCTTTTTTACTTTAGGATGGTGCCAAAGAAGTGAGTGTTCCTTAGAAACTGTGCTCTGAACTTTGATCTTTTCCCTGACCAACAGTGTGCAGTGCGATACCTCCTTGTGATGCTCGGGCTCCCGGATGCCACTCCATCACAGGGTGATCAGCGACCTGGCAGGTGCTCTGGACCTCGGCAGCAGAGCAGGTGTGTGAAGCACATTTTTGACGTGTGATGTTTTCTGTTTACGATGAGCTTACGGGAGGCAGCCCATCGTGAGACAGGAGCATCTGTCTGGAGATTAGAACTGTCGTTCTGTAGTGTGAAAATCCTGTGAGTGCCGAGGCTGCGATTTAACAGCTGAAGAAAGCAAGAATCTGATGGGGTGATATTTAAGTGATGAATTTGAGGTGAGCCAGTGAAAAGGTAGGAAGCCCTGGTAGGAGCGTGAAGGGCTAGAGTCTGTCTGTCCAGGTGTGCATGGCTGGACAACATCAGGTGTCCAGGCAGACACACCAGGACTGTGCAAGGTGGCTGGCCACCTTAGCAAGTGCAGGTGACCAAAGAAAGCATGTGCCAGCATCACACTCTGTGTCCCCAATCTTACCGTGTGACTTTGTACCGAGCCTGCCCCCACTGCCCTGAACTGATACTGCCCTTTGGTGTGTTGCCTGCAATATCCAATTATGGAACCGCTGATCCTGCACATGTGTCTCTGTCTTCAGGCATCCGTCAAACACTGAGGTGTTTGTCAGGGACAGAAGATGGCCTGGCCGGCTGCGCCTGGCGGGGTGGTGGGAAGCACTTGTGGATTTAAACAGATCTCTTGGTGCTTTTTAATTAAGTGCATCCTGAACGTTGCCCAGATGGATTCTGTGTCTTCTTTTATCAATAAGTAAGCAGTAATGGGTGAATTCATTGCACAGGGACGTATGGAGCACCACTGCATGCTGGGGTTTTGCCAAGCACTGGAAATACAGTGGGGACAATGGACATGCCCCCGTGTGAGGTGGAATGGAGGAGCATTTGCACCCACAGATCCATAGTTGTCATCATGCTGAGGGCTTTGAAGAATAGGTCAGGACTAACCCAGGCAGAGGGAGGCCTGGGGCTGAGCCCACAGGAGGCAGCAACTGCAGCATGCCATGGAGGGCCAGGTGTCCTGAGTCCAAGCCCCGCCCTCACTCCTGCAGCCTCTGTGTGGACTAGATTGTGCCTCCCCCCCACACACACATTAATGTGTCCAAGTCCCAACCCCAGTGCAGTTGCTTTCCAGATGAGGTCTTTAAAGACATGACAAGGTTACATGAGGTCATGAAGTGGGTCCCATCTAATAGGACAGGAGGCCCACAGAATGCCTGTGTGCAGGGAAAGGGCCATGTGAGGACACAGCAAGAGAGAAGTCACCTGCAACCCAGGAGAGAGGCCTTGGAAGACGCCATACCTGCAAATGCCTGGCCTTGGCCTTCCAGCCCCCAGAACTGAGAGAATGTAAGTTTCTGTGTACTAAGCTCCCAAGGCGGGGGCATTTTGTCATAGCAGCTGGGGCTGACTGATACAGGCTCTTATGACTTCAGGCAAATGAGCACGGTACCAGTTTCTCAGAGCTGTTTGGTCACCACAGGCTTCTCTGTTGGCAACTCCACGGTGAAGACCCAGACCTGCAAGTCTCTCATGCTCATGAGTGGCTCCCTAGGGAGGAACCAGCTTAGAAACGAGCTGGCTTCACTTTTCTCTTAAGAAAAGGCTTCAGGGTGTGACTAGGGAGGGGTGAGAGGTCCCTCCAGCCCAGGCTCCTTGGAGCCCTGTACTCTGGGCATTTCTGTCATTCCTGGTGCAAGAATCAGAGCCAAGTCAATTTTACAGTTCACACAGTTGATTTCCTCATCCAACCAAGATTTCTTTATCAAAAAAAAAAAAGGTGCCCATTTGATGTCTTTGGCTACCTGGCATGCTCCATAAAGAGGGGGCAGGGAACCACCCATATGCCTTCGTTGGGTGGTCCTGGCTGTGTTCTTCAGAACCCCAGGGGCCAATAGGGCCCTTAGCCTGGTCTGCAACAGCAAAGCTGTGGGGGCTGGCAGCTCTTGCAGTCTGGCCACAGCACCTCTAGAGACTGCTAGAGAGCGCCATGTCCACCCGTTCAGAGATCAGGGTTGGTTTATTTATTTATCTGTTTTTTTCCACAGTATTTTATTGGTGCCTTATAGTTACACACACTGGTGGGACTCCTTGTTACACACTCACACGTGCACACCACATAACAATGACCAATATCACTCCCCAGCACTTCCCCCACTCCCTCCCCTCCTCCCTCTCCCTGGTCCCTCCCTCTTCTGATCACTCTTGGATTTTTATGAAATCTGCCCTCCACCTTTTTTAACCCTATTCTTCTCTAGCTTCTGTTCATGACAGAAAACATATGTCTCTTGACTTTCTGAATTTGGTTTTTTTTATTAACACAATGGTCTCAAGTTCTATGCATTTTCCTGCAAGTGCCATAGTTTCATTTTTCTTTGTGGCTGAATAAAACTCCATTGTGCATATATACACATTTCCTTCATCCAGTCACCTGCTCATGGACTCCTTGGCTGTTGTGAACTGTGCTGCTGTCACACGGTTGTGCAGTATCGCTGTAGTCAGGTGACTTCAGTTCTTCAGGATAAATACTGAGGAGTGGTCTGGCTGGGTCATCGGGAGGGTCCATGCCTAGTCCTTTGAGGAAGCTCCAGGGGATGTCCACAGTGACACCCTAGTTCTGACACTGCACCACTTGGCCCTATGAGCCTAGAAAAGTCACTTAACCAGCTTAGAGACTGAAGTCTGAAGAAGTCGAAGTGCAGTATCAGAAGCCAAAGGCCACGGGGAAGGTGCTGTGGTCCATAGCAGTGGCTCTCCTGCTTCAGAGCCCCCAGAGCCCCTGCAGGGCCTGCTGAGCACAGATCCCAGGCTCCACCTCCAGACCTCTGATTGGTAGATCTGAGTTGGAGCCTGAAAATAGGTGTTTCTAGTAAATTCCCAGGTGATGCTGAGACTGTGGGTCTGGGGGACACACTCGAGGGCCAGTGTGCTGGCCCACAGTCACTCTTGATCTCCACAGAGAGGGCCCCAGGCCCAGGTCAGGAAGATACTGAGGGAGAGCTCTTCCTGCCCAGAGGCATGACAGTGAGGTCCCAGCCACTGAGAATGGAGTGACTCGGTTCCTGGGAAAAGTCAGACCAGGCTGCATCTTCTATGCAGGGCAGGGATTCATTTCAGCACTGCTGGTGAGATTGGGGGACAAATCGGCCCCACCTCACTGCAGTGGTGGGGGGGTACATTTGCTGCTGGGGACGAGAGAGTGGACTTAAGGGAGATGTCAAAGTGGGCAGCTACCTGCAGTGCCACTTGTTTGGCTTGGCACAGACTTTGTACCCAGTGGAAGGGACAACCGAGAAGATTTTGTTGGTAATCACCCTCCATGATATACTACCACCACTATTTCTGTTCCTGTTGCTATAACAAAATACCTGAGACTAGGGGATTTATAAAGATTAAAAACTTGTTTTCATAGTTCTGGAGGCTTGGAGTCCAATGTCCAGGTGCCGGCAGCACTGGTGTCTGGTCAGGGTGCTGTTCCTGCTTCCTAGATAACCGTTTGTAGCTATATCTTTGGGAAGGGCTGAATGTTATGTCCTCATGCAGCAGAAGGACAGACAGATCCTTCACACCTGTGTTGGAGGTTCATTAGTCCCACCTGTGAGGGTAGAGCCTGTGGTGTGATGGACTCCTGAGGGCCCACATCCTAGTGGTCTCCTGTGCCCCTGTGCCTGGCCCACTCTGAGCCCTAGAGCAGCCACACAGCGCAGGCCTCTGTCCCTCCTCCCCTCCACAGGGCGGGCACCGGCAGGTGGAGCCTAAGGAAAGGGCTCACCTGTGCTGGTCTCTAGGGCTTTTGGTGGAGTGTGAAATTTCTGCCCTAAATGATATAATGCAAGACCGTCTTATGAACCAAAATGAAGGTCTTCGGATGATGCTGACACTCAGAATCAAGCCACCATCCTGGGCTCGGCAGACCAAGAGGCCTCCCAGGCACAGTGCCGGGAACGAGCCCTCCCATGTCCTACTCAGCCCGAGGAACTCCTCCCGCTCCTGGCCGTGGTTCTGGGTCTGGTTTTGATTGAGTTCTCCAAGGAGGACGCTCCACGGATGCAGCGGGTCCCGTCCTGCAGGCTGTTGCCCTCCGTGGACTCCAGACTGGTGCTTGTGGCTGAGCTGGATTGTCCTGAGCAAGGAATTCTATTCGTCCGGGTCCTATTCAGTGTCTGCCTCAAATTCCTCAGCATGAAAATCAGTTATGCAAGCCGCGTGGGTGGCACATGCCTGTAACCACAGCTACTCGGGAGGCAAAGGCAGGTGGAAGGTAAGTTCCTGGTCAGCCCTGGCAACTTGGCAAGACCCTGTCTTACCCAGGCTGGGGTGTAGCTTAGCATGCCTGAGACACTGGGTTCAATCTCTAGCACTGGCCAAAAAAAAAATACACACACACACACACACACACACACACACACACACACACATATGTGTGTGTATATATATATATGTATCAGTTATGAAGTAAATTTAGTATTCAAATACAAGAACTTGTATTTTCCTAAGAAATGAAATTTACAGTAGCCATAGGAATGATCATCAAATACTTAACGGCTTTCTAGAAACAAAAACCATCCAGCACACATCCAGAAGAGGACACAGCATCAGCTAACGAGAAGGCTGCAGCTTCAAGCACGTCCTTCCAGCAAGACTTTCATTAGGCAGTAAAATTGAAAATCTTACTTCAGCCCTCAACTTTCTTGAACAAGGAAAAAATAACACAAAATCAAATTCGAATGAAAAGGGGCATTCTGTGATGCGATTCTCATGACTTGTCCTGGGTGCGACCCAGTCTTTCCTTGGTCTTCTTCTGCAGATAAAAGTGAGTGGGGGATATTAGCATGGTACCTCAGAGACCTGAGTCCCGATTGTCAGTCACTTTGGCTCCTGAATGCCCCCTCCAGGGATAAAGTGAGAGGATGGAATGGGGGGACTCTATGGCATCTTTCCAGATAGCATTCATTATGTTTCAAGTATCTCTTATTTATGTCTCAGCCAGAGAAGGGACTCTGCTTTGAATGGCTTATGTGACTGGTTAGGCCTTCTAGATCACTTTCCTACTTAAGGGTGATCTGTACCATAAAACATAAGATAAGCTTCAGAATGATATCTTCATATATTGACAGACTCTGGAGATGGGCAGGACAATACTGAGGGCCTCTTTAGACAGTCTGTGTACAACAATCTAGTAGGATTTTTCTCCTTACATGTTCTTGAAAGCTTCTTATTGGGGAAATAATATGCCACAAACCCAATTTTATGAGGAAAACTAAACCTTAGAAAAGTAATGTAAATCAATGTTGAGGTGTACTAGCTAGGGTAATGTTGACAGAGATTATAAGAAAGTTGTTAAAACACTGAAAAAATGTGGTTATTTATATCTTCTTAGTATACATATCATCATCATAAATAAGGCACTTAAATTAACATAATTGCTTTATATAATATATTAATAATAATATCCTGATGGATATCTGCGGGAAACCCTTACCATGTACAAACCATTTTACCACATCATATAATCTATTTTGAAATTAAAACAGAAAAAGAAAAAAGGGGGAGGATGTAAACATGCTAAAGTGAGGAAATATGCTAAGTTGAAAAAAAATTATAAATATATTTAAAATATAGATGTAACATACTGAGATTAAAGTTTATTTTTAGATAAAGGATATTTGTAAATGATTAATCAAACAGTTAATTACAGTTTCAAGTCTTCTAAAAAATAATTCTATTTTATGTTGTTGATACTGCCTGTTCCCAGTGACAAGTTCTGCTCCCTCACATGCTGAAGTAGAACATTAGAAAATTCACACTAAGGCAAGCATATAAAGCAGGTTTTATTTAACAAGGGATAGCATAGGCTTCTCTGAGGAGGGAGAAGGGGGCCATAGATGGTATTTCTAGAAGTGAGGCCATTCTGCCTTTTTTTATTGGACTTAGGCTTCCTTTGTTCTCCTGCTCTCTTCCCCTTATCTCTCTCCTTCCTGCTTATGTGACTAGGCCCAGGAGCTGCTCACTGTGATGGCCAAAATGTGAGCAGTAGATGGGATGGAGGGGCCAAGTTGGAGCCATCAGGGCCGGAAGGCAATTAACAACTCTCTATAGGAAGGGATAATCTCTGGGACAGGTTATTTTAGCAACAGGTTGGAACAGGTGCAGGGTTATTCTTGATATTGGTGGAGAAAGAAAGGCTCTCAAGGCATTAACATTTCAATCCCACCATTCTCTTGATCTAACCCTTGCCTATCTTCCTCTCTGATTCTTGCTTCATTGTTTATTTAAAATTTTATTTTCAGAACAAAATACTACCATTATATAATTCTGGTGTCCTGTATTATACACATATATATTCTTTGAAGGTTTTTTTACAAAATTTTAAAATATTGGTGAATAGAAATACATTCTTAAAAAAAAGTCACTTTGATAAAGACAGATCATGGATTTAAACACATCAGCTGCATGCTATAAATTCTCCCTAACACCAAAATATTTCTCAGAGAAAGGACCTCCTTAATGCATGCTAATATATTCAAAATACTTTTTTTACTCTCAAGTGGCATGATTAATCAGAAGAAAAAATAAGTACAATGGCTAAACATGGCATTTATTTTCATCAGTGATTTCTTTTGAATCCATGCTAAGAGGAAGTATTTCATTTCTCTGTAGTTAAAAAAAGTATAAAGATTAACCATATGTTCACTCTCCTTTTTCAAGGCATTTTTCTTTTACTGATCAACAATTTTGATTTTTGTTCTAAAATCTCACTTTTCAACTTATATCATTATGATAAATCATTGAACAGTATAATTCCTACCTGAAAAGGTAATATCAACAGAATCTGTAAGGAGAGTAGTCCACAAGGTCACATCAACTTCTTTCTTGCCCAATGGCACTCTCTCTATCTGATCTCCTTCATTACATTCCATATAACATGTTTTATTAATGAACATCACTTAGCAAGCTGAAAGAAAAAATTCCCCTTTCTATTTTCTCTTAAATACACTGGATAGATTTAAATACAATTATTTAAAACATATTTTATTATTGACATCATAAACTCTGAAGATGAGAGATCCACAAGGCAGATGGTTCTTTATAATTAGACTTACTCTTAGAAAGCAGGATTGGCCTACTATTACATCTGTACTGATGGCAGAATGTTGATTATTAATTATTTATTTCACGTGTTTTTTTTTCCTCTTTTATTTTTTTCTCTCCTCGCCCCCACTAGCCACCCTCTTCTTGGATCATTGCTTTTTCACTTAGATTGGATCAGGACCATTTATAAAAATCACCTGTAAACTCACATAAAGCTGTGAAACATCCAAAGCAAGATTCTTTTGCTTGCTTGTGAGAACATAAGACTTTTGTTCAAGCTTTCCCTTGATTTGATTTGTATCTATAAGGCATATGTTTTTAGTCCTTTTCAGCATTTCCAAGTCTTCTATTTCTTGCAGAAAACACATTGTTCGATTTTATTTTCCTTTGTGAAATTTATGGATCCTTGTATTTTATTTGGTTACTTTAATCCATCTTCATTTGTTTTAATTTCTAACTAGGTTTTTATTCTGCCATATTATTTAATGTTCTTTTTATTTCTTGTACTTCCTGTGCTCTTTTAATTAACTTCTATAATATTTTCTTCTGGTGTTTAAAGTTTTATACAATAATTTTATTTCTGTTTCTCTTTAGAGACACAAACAATACTTGTTTCCCTAATATATCAGTGGCTGTATCTTCCCTCTTAGAAAAGAAGAGCATTAGTAAACCTCATGTCTTTACCATCTCTATGATGCCCAGAATATTACTTACTTCTGGTGACATGAGTAATCTTTCTCTTTTCTTACATTTATATATTCATGAATCATAGTTTATTATATTTATTTAAAATTATTCCACTACCTTTATTGGTTCTTTGGGTTTGGAGAAGAACCAAAGGCCAGAACATAGTGTTTATCTCTGTAAGAAAGCTGAAGAATCTTGTGTGTGGGACAGGGCATGGACATGGACTTTTTGACAGAAAGTCCCATGCAGTGCATCATAAGACAGCTATCATTTGATTTTGAAATAGCTCAGCAGAAAATAACTATGGTCAAGATGGCACCCCAAGTTCTTTTTTATGTTGGAATGTAGATAGAAGACAGTTTTGCCAGGTTGCAATCTACAAACACTGGGAGTTAGATTAGAGAAGTAAAGGACTGAATGCCCAAAGCATGTCAGCCTCCACCTACTTTAACTTTACCCAGAAGAACTCTTGCCCAAGAATATCCCCACAGCAATGATGTGAGGGCAAAAGGATAGGCAATAACAGTCCAAATGCAAAGAGGTGGGAAATGGGTTGGGGAGAGCTAAAGAATAATTGGAACTGATCTTCCTGTGTTGCCTCTAGCTCTTCTCTGCCCTAAGCTGGCCACTCACTCCCTCAACAGAGTAGTTTAAAATATACTTGTTAGTGTTTTTGTTGTTGTTTTAGATCTTGCAGTCCATTTTTCTAATCCTGTGGATTCTTGGCATCATTTTTTGAGGCAGTAACCTATACAAGTTGGACATCTTGTTGAACACCTGCTATCTTGGGGGAATATATACAGATGTGTGTGCATGTTGAACTTGTATCTATATTCAGTATATATTAATTATATAAGGGATTTCTCTCTCTCTCTCTCTCTCTCTCTCTCTCTCTCTCTCTCTCTCTCTCTATATATATATATATATATATATATATATATATATATATATATATATATATTTGTAAAGGTTGATACCTTTACTATACTTCATGTTCTTCATTTAAATCATTTGGTTTTTTTCATTTTCTGTATTCAGTGATAGTATATATGGTTTTTATAGCTAGATAATATTGTACAGTTTAAAATCTGCTTATTTTACAATGAAAAACGTTTCCATGTACAATGAAAATATATGTTCTGAAAGATGACCTTATAAATTCCTTTGAAAGGACACTTCATATAGTGTGAAAATACCAAACAAAAAAATTTTAAATGCAATTTTTAAATAAGTCACAAATTTCAAACCTGCAGTCAATAGGCAGCATTTGGAAAGAGTTTTGAAGTCTCATCAAAATTTTTGTTCTTTTATGTACAAAATTGAATACTGGTAATTGTTACTTAGTTTATAGCATAAGTGACCTCCAAACATCATTTTAGTTTACCAAAGCATTTTTTATTTTTATGGTGCTTGAGCTTGAACCCAGAGCCTGTGCATGCTTAGGCACATGCTCTACCACTGAGTCACCCAAAACCCCATATTGATTTGGCTAAAACAAATACAGCAATTAATGGAAAAGTATATGTTTGATGAAGTACATACACAAAAGCATTAACCTGAGCACATTATCTTGTGTTGGTACTGCCAAAAAAGCAAATACTGGAGAAAAATTAATACTTACTCAAATTCCAGCTTAAATTTTGTTAATTCTCCTCATCCCCAAAACAATTTGTCTCAAGAAACACTGACTGTACTACTTATTGTTTCCTCTCTTCTTGTCCCCTTTTACTATCCCTGCTTCCCTTTTCCTTCTTGTTCCTCACCCTGCTTCTTACTTTTTTTTCTTTTATTTTCTGCCACCACTGTTTCCTCCCTTTTCTTCATATTTTCTCTCCTTTTTCCTTATCTTTTTCCTTGGTCATCAAGTAGCAGTGGTAATGGTTGCCAAGTTGCACATACTAATAATGGTTGTATTCATCATTCAGTAAATACTTTCTATGTGCTGGAAATTGAGCTCAGCTTTTAACCAGATGAGTAATTTTAGTTGGTAGTTCTTGGGATTCAATGGGAAGTTCAGTTCAGTTTGCATGCAGTTTGATTAAAATTATGCTCTGACATCTTTGAAATTTGATTGAATTAAAAGACTAATGAACTTATATTAAAGAAGATAGACTTTAAAAGAACTCTAGAGTTGTATTTATATACTCCAAGTAAAGTGTATAGCCCCACTATATACACTTTTTCCCTGGGTTAATTTAAAAATGGAAAAAATATAATTCTTGAGAAACAAGAATTGTCAATATTTGAAAATAAAATAACAAATTAAATTTAATTGTCCATAAGTTTACTTTATAAAAACATTACTTTTTTTTTTTTAAAAAAGTACTCTTCTCTTTGCTTTAAAACACCAAACTAAAACATATGGTACTTTATAATAAACTTAATGGAGATGGTATTGTATGCAATAATAATATTTAGGGTTGCTAAAAAGTTTCTTTCAGAGAAATGTGTTATAATAGAAAGAAAATATAGAACAGCTTCTTGATAGGCAGGTGCTTCCTTCACTGATGTATTTTTGTGATTGACTTTTGAGGGTAAAATTCATTATCAAGAAATTCTGTCTTGAAATTATTTTACAATAAATTGGTTGCATTAGATAAATGCAAACTAGGTGTTTTTTCTCTAAGAAGTTTACCATGTTTGCTTTCCTCAGCTCATTTAGAAAGAATGAAAATATGGAAAGAAAATTTACATTGTAACTGCAGGCATCAAACCAATTTGACTTTGTAGATGCAAAAAGTGAAATGTATAAAATCATTTTCCTTTTAAATCACAAGAATAGTGATCCTAAACAAGATGAAGAAGATTGTAGAGTAGATTTTTGTTTAAACTTGGTTGAAGTATAATAAAACACAAACTTACCTGTGAGAACTTATCAGATTCATTAGGCAGAAAGTAATATTTTGGGGATGGGGTGGTTTATAGTGTCCTGGAAATTGGTACACAATAAACATAGCCAGTCTACAGATCATGAAGAACTAAATAAATGATGGTAATGCATTTTAAATTACCTTGAATTTGTAAAGAAGCAGCAAAGCACAATCTCATTCTAGTTTGGAAAGATTAGTTTTGCTGCAATATGGAGCAATTATTAAGTGAAACAAAATAAGAGGAGGGACTACTTTTAAAATGTTATTGCACTGATTCTGAAAAAAAAAAACATTTATTAGGTCCTGGAGTAAAACACTAGCAACTAAAATAGAAGAGATAGATTTGGAAATTATTTAGTAGTAGAATTTCTTGAACTTGAGATAGATGATTGTCGGAGGTTAAATGTCAAGGATGACACATAGGGGCTTTATAGAAAATTATTTTGATAACTATGTCATTGGGACAGAGAATCTAAAATAAGAAAAAACTACTAGAAGATGACAAGTTTTGTTTAGAATACTGAGATTGTGATGCATGATGGATATCTAAGTAGGCATGGCTGCTCAGCAATTTGACATATAATATAAACATTATTAAAAGAAGTGAAATAGGTTTTAGTAATGAAATAAATGTAAAGAGTCAGCATGATATTATCACTCATGATTTTTCCTTGGTGAGTATTAGCTTTCTATTTTATTATAGTTGGAGCTCAAATGAAGTATGTTAATTGCAATGGAGAATGTTAAAATGAACTTCAAATGAAGAATGTTAATTACAGTTTTTAATGGGGCATAAATGGCGTCTAAAGGTAGTGAATCAAAAAAAAATGAAATTATCTTTTAAGTCATTTCAATTTAAAAAGAAATTAGCTTCTGCTTTTAAGCCTCTGACATCACTAGGATTTATATATATTCTCAAAATGAATATTACAATTGTGAAGGCAAATACCAAAGGGAAAGTTACAGTAAATACATTTACCAAAAGTCACTCCCCTTGTCATCTCCAATAGTCACTCATACTTGGTATGTAAATACAATATAAACTTGAAATAACATATTCACTAATATAGCCAATATTTTTCAAAAGAAATCAAATGATGGGAGCAAGGTGATAAACAGATACATATATTTATTTCTAGAAGCATTTTTGCTTAAACTGTTTTTTAATAGGATTCAGTAATAGGTAGACTGAGTATGAAAGGTATTTTCAAATAGTATTTGATTCATTCTACTCCCTCAATTTGTCCTAAGGAGGATTTCAAAATAAGAAATGGAGATATGTATGAAAATGTTCAATATGATTCAAAAGTTAGCCTGATATCCTCAAAATTTAAATAACGTTATATCAGAAAACTGCATTGAAAATTCACATGCAAGGGAATGGAAAATTAAATTAAAAAGAATGTCTACTAAACCTCGAATCTTAAGATTTTCTTTTTATTCAGAAATTATTTATTAATTGAATTGCATTTTCTTTTTGAGACCAATTTCACTACATGCTTTTTTTAAGAGAGAGAGAGAGAGAGAGAGAGAGAGAGAGAGAGAGAGAGAGAGAGAGAGAGAATTTTTTAATATTTATTTTTTAGTTATCGGTGGACACAACATCTTTGTTTGCATGTGGTGCTGAGGATTGAACCTGGGCTGCACGCATGCCAGGCGAGTGTGCTACATGCTTTATTACTTAAATAATATGTACATACCAAAATTATCACATTTTATCAATTTTATAGGTAATCAATTTATAGAAAGAAAATACAAAACTTATTGTAATTGTATAGCAATGTAGCCCTATCATATAAAGTAAATGTTCATAAATAAAAATTGGCATTTGTGTATAAAGCTTTCATGATCAAGGATCACTAGGTACCACCTAAATAAGACATGTTAAGAACCAGATATTAATTAGTCACCTAAAACATTGGTGTCTATTAAAATATTTTAAAACAATATTATTAAAAATTGTGTAGCTAGGGAAAATTGAAGGAGCAGGAGAAAGAAAAATGGAGCCCAATTGAACTGTGTAAATTATCATTTTTAATGGAGCATCAATGATTTCTAATTGTAATGAATCAAATAACAGATGAAATTATCTCTTAAATTTTAGTATTCAAAACAAATAAATTTAAGAATGTGTACATCTGTGAGACTAGGGAACAAGAGAAAATAAATTTTCATTTTTACTTTATATATTTTATATGCTTATATGGAGTTATTTAAAAACATTGCATCTATAATCAACACGTTTCTTCTATAACATATTGTTCAGTTTTTAAAAAGTTACTATAATTATTATTTGAAATTGAAATGTGTTTTAAAATAATAGGATAAACCCTAGCACAAAATAATGTATGCCATGTATTGCACATGCAGCCGTGAACTCCCTGATCTTCAGACTGTCTCTCTGGAGGCTCAGCAGAGCTCTGATGCTTCCCTGCTGCTCTCTGTGTGGTTTCTGAGCCTCACAGCCCTGTGAATTCACAACTGCCGCCTGGGGATAGTGACCAGAATGGCAGCCCATTTTCAGGCTGTGACCTTCTTCCTTGTCAGGGGGCTGTGAGGCCTGGTTGTGTTGGAAATTCGATGCCTCTGAATGGATATTCAACAAATGGAGTCAGTGCTGTTACTTGATCTCAGTGGCAGAGGGTCTGATTGAAACTAGTGTCTTATGGCTGAAAGAGAAAGTCCCTGGTCTGTTTTCCAGTGTTTTGCTGAGAAAGTTTGAATTTTTGTAGAGTCAGATTTATCTGTCTTATTCTTTGTGGTCTCTGGCTGTGTTATCATGCTTCAGTTGCTTTTTCTAAGCCAAGTTTATACAAGTCGTCATCTATATTTTCTTCCAGTGTTGTGTGTATTCAATGATTCATTTTGGCAGTTTTCCAGTGTGGTTGTTCCATTTTACACCCCCACCCCCTGGGAACACGCATCCCACACCCTTGCCAGCATTTAGTATTGTCAGTCTTTAATTTTAGCCACTCTGGTGGGTGTGGGTGGTATCTCATTAATGGTTTAATTTGCATCTCCCTGATGACTAATGATATCAGCACCTTCACATTTGAAAAAGGTTGTGATTTACATTTTTTACATTAAATAGTTAAGTGAGAAGATCCTAATGAACACCTGCAGAACAGCCCTGGGAGCTCAGGACGTCTGTTCTGACAGTTGCATCACATTGACAGATGTCAGTTTCAGATACATCTTCAATCACAAATGAGTTGGCAACTCGGTTAAGAAATAAAAAGCGAGGGGAAGAATGTATTTAAAGAATTTTTGGAAAATAGCGGAAAATGGCCAGGCTCTCTCCTCCCATCTTGTCCCCCACTGAGAGCTAGCTTTCTAGAGGGAAGATTCTGGTCCTGACACACACGCTGATAGCACCGTGATGTTCCTCCTCCAGCTCTGAGCACATTCCAGCCCCTTGGCCCTCCTGCCTCGCACTGACCTGGGATGCCCATCCACTAAGCTCTGGCTATTCACAGCCATCTATGCACTTGCAACACAGCCCTTCCTCCCTGGTCCCACAGGGCGACTCTTGGCTTGGCTGAGGAGGCTCAGTCTGCACCCATGCCAACTCCTCCTCTGCCTGGAGCAGTTTTTGTAGCTGCCTTGTCATTGTTTACTTTCTTCTCTCCCTCCCAGGCAGCATCCCTGGGTGGCCTGTCCTGTCAGCATTCATCTTCGTGTTCTCAGCCCAGCCAGCCCCCAGCAGGCTGCACCGCTGCTTGTTGGGTGGGGACAGATGCCCATAGGTTGTTGGGCACAGGTTCTGAAGGATCTGGGCCTTCCTCTCTTGGAGCCTGCTTTCTATGGTTTATTTAGTCACACCCTTTTCAAGTGTGTGTGACCACACCTGTGCATTCCTAAATCTAAGACACAAAATACAGGCCCCCGGACCTTGCATCCTGACCTCCCTGTGGCCACTGCACCCCAGCCTGTGACATGGGGCTGCCATTTGTCCCCATGGGAACAGGGAGCCCCAGAGTTGGAGGTGGCCAGGTGGCTGGCAAGACCAGCTAGGAGGTGTTTGAGGCGTGGCCTGAGGCACCTAGACCAGGACTAGGTGAGGATTTGTTTGGATCCTGTATGAGAGAGCCCAGGCATGACAGAAAGTGGACGCTTCTCCCTGTCCAAAGAAGCAGTGGTCAGGGTAAGAATTAATGAGGTGCATTGAGCTGTATCTGGCATCCCAAGGGAGTGACCGAGAAGTGTGTGCCTGATGCCCAGGTGCAGCGTTGGCGTGTCACCGTACACCTGAGAGCACCCCCAGAGCACCAGCCTGGGACCTTGCCCTGCAGGCCCTATAGCTCCCAGGCCATGTTAAAAGACCTGGATTCAGGAGGCCTAGGCTGGGGCGGGAATCCTGCTTGTCTCTGAGCTCCCTTGTGACCCTGATGCTGCTTTTCCCAGAGCCTCACTTTGAGGAACTGGGGCTGAACCTAAATTTACCAGAAAAGAGCAACTTGGTTGTTGGTGACTGGCTGGGTGGTTCATTCTCGTCCACTCCATGTGAGGCAGACCAGCATTTGTACATCATGGAATTTATACTTGTGAAAACATTGCCTTTAAGAAAGGATTTGGGCTTTCTTTATCATTATGGAGAATGTACTGATACCTGAGTGCCTGAAGTGTATTGGTGGGTTGGCAAGCTGCTTGGCACCTGCTCCAACCATCTGAGAAGGCTTAATTCTATGAATTGAACATTTGTGGCCAATTTAGATTTTGGAGGGTACTTTTATGTTGTGATTTTACTGGAAATTCATGAAACTGATGGTAAACTCTAGGTCCAGAAGGGTTCCATTCATTGTTCATTGATTTCTGGTTATAGACTTATACAGTCGCTCCCAACTCTTTCTTCTTTGGGCTCTTGGGGGTTGGCCCCTGGGCTTTGCATGTGCTGGGCAAGTGCTCTACCTCCGAGCTACAACCCCAGGCCTTTTTATTTAACTTTGAGACAGGATCTCCCTGAGTCGCCCAGGCTGGCCTTGAACTCTCCACCCTCCTGCCTCAGCCTCATGCAGCTGGGATCACAGGCATGGCCACTGCCTTCCCCAGCTCCACCCCAGGGGTTCTTTGATGGGAATAGCCTTTCTTTCCTTCACTGTTTCCTTACAACTTATGAAGTCTCTTTTGTAATTAAACAAGTAGAAGATGGGAAGTTTTGTCAGAATTTGTACTTTCATAAAAATTCTGCATTTTCTGATTATTAAATAGAAGCAACTATTCATTGTAGGAAAGAATGGGACTTTTTACTAGAGAAAAACATAAAGAAAAAGAAGTCACTAATAAGCTCATCATTCAGAATTGTCAGTACTGAAATTTGGGTGCATTTCCTGGTATATTTTCATGCGTGTTAATGGATGATTTTACAGAATTGTTTATAACAGTGTTCACTTTATATTACTATTTCATACTGTCCTCATGATTAAACTTCTTTATAGTTTTCATTTTTAATTTATTTAATATTTTTGGTGACAGGGTACTGGGGAATGAACTCAGGGGCACTCGACCAAATCCTCAGCCTGATTTTATATTTTTTTTTAGAGACAGGGTCTCACTTAGTTGCTTAGAGCCTCACTTTTTCTGAGCCTGGCTTTGAACTCTTGATTCTCCTGTCTCAGCCTCCCGAGCTGCTGGGATCACAGGTGCATGCCACCATACCTGGAATACTCCACACTTTTACTAATACTTGATAATGGGAGATTATATACCATAGAAAAATTTCCACTCATTTCAAAAGGAAAGGACATTGTTTTTGAAAAAATAACATTGCCCTATGCCTTCTAAGAATCTAGTGAATCCTGGCTGAAGCCCAGAGGGTAAATTTTCTTAGCTGCTTTGTGGCAAATTCTACTGTACATAGCATACATCTAGTAGATTATGGTTAATAAAATACTAGTACGTTATGTTTAATTATATTTCCACATAAACATATTCAACCCCAAGCAGAGATCCATTCCCAATGCAGACCTAAACTTGTCTGTTAGTGTGTCCAGGATGTAGAAGTTTGGGAATTGATCTTGTCAATAGTCTGTCCTATGTACTTGTGATATTTATTACATTGCTGCTGTATTATATTATCCCCAAGCATAATGACTTAAATGAACACTTGGTTTATTTTCTCTCACTGTCTGTGGCTCAGGAACTTGGGAGCAATCTGGGTGGTTCCGACGGAGAGAATTACAAGATGGTTTTCTGAAGGCCTGGTCAAGGCCGTGGTGTCCCCTTCTAAAGCGACTCACTCCATGGCTGACGAGTTGGTGGCTGGCGGCCTCAGTTCCTCTCCTTGGAGAATCTCTCCACGGGTCTGCTTGAGCATCCACAGGGCATAATGGCTGGCTTCCACCAGAGCCTGCAATCCAAGAGGCCAAGGTCAAAGCTACAGACTGCTGAAGACCTGGCTTTTTGAGTGCCTATCATTACTTCCATCATATTTTGTGGGCTATACAAGGCCATCCTGAATCTACCAAGGAGTGACTACCAAGAGTGTGAGACCAGGAGGCAAAGATCACTGGGCCCTCTTGGAGCTGGCTGCCCCATCTGTCACTATGAATATTAGAAGTATTACTATATTAGCATGGAATTGCAATGACATATGTATATTGGTTTTCAAACATGATTCTTGACTTTTAACTCCCTTTCCAAGGTGGGCCTAGAAAC
Organism: Ictidomys tridecemlineatus; assembly: GCF_052094955.1. NCBI lineage: Eukaryota > Metazoa > Chordata > Mammalia > Rodentia > Sciuridae > Ictidomys > Ictidomys tridecemlineatus. Next base: position 943,054 of record NW_027526137.1, read on the forward strand.
TAATCTTCCCTCACCTTTACTTGGCCATAAAGAATTCTCTGACCTACCTTGTCTGTTAAGACTCTCCTTATTCCAGAGAAGTCGTACCCAATATCTCGAAGGAAGGAATGCTACTGAGAGAGGCCATGGAGAATCTGAGTAGGCAGGCCCTAAAGAGTGTCCCCACCCAGCCTGTTAGCCTAGCACCTGTGCCATGAGTCTACATAAAAACTCACAGGGACAGAGTTCTTGCAGGGAGCTGAACACGTGAGGTTCTTGGAGGCAGATGCACCCCTAGAGGACATGGAAGCCCCCTGTCCTTTCTCCCACACATTGCCCTATGCATCTCTCCAATTGGATCTTTCATAATGTCCTTCATGATACACCAATAAATGTGTTTTCCTGAGTCCTGTGAGCTGCTCAAGCAAATTCTGCTTTGTGGAAAATTCTACTATACCTAGCATACATCTAGTAGATTATGGTTAATAAAATACTAGTACATTATGTTTAATTATATTTCCACATAAACATATTCAACCCCAAGCAGAGATCCATTTCCAATACAGATCTAAACTTGTCTATTAGTGTGTCCAGGATGTAGAAGATTAAACCCAAAGAAGGGTAGTGGGAGCCCTGATTGACAGCTGGCAGGTCAAAAGTGCATGTTATAAACCACCTGGGGCTTGTGACTGGCACTTGAAGTGGAGGACAGTCCTGGGGACTGAGGCCTGGCCTGTGGAATCTCATGCCATCTACACTGGCTAAGAGGATACCCAGTCAGGTTCACCACTGCTGTAGAGTGTGCTTGGGTTCAGGGGTCTCCCGTGTTGATTGTGGGGGAGCAGAGAGAAAAACAGATACTTTGTCATCTTGACTCATGGAGGAATAAGGAAGAAAAGTGTGCTCATGCCAGATGGATGTGGTTTCCTTCCCTGGCAGGGCCAAGAAGTCTCCTAGATGTTGCTCTTCTAGTTCTGTTTCCTTGTAGTTCTGCATTGAGTTGTGTGCATCCACACAGGGAAAGTTCCCAAGCCTGATTTCAAGGTCACTCTGTGAGTCAATGGTCTGAAGAACATGGATTGCCCTCGACTGTCACTGCGTTCAGGTTCCCCATTGGTGAAAGGTGTGGTTTCCTATCTCCACCTGCTGCACTGTGTGGAAACCACTGCTGCTGGGAATCTGGGACATTAGAAGAGACTCTGAGATGTGAATAGATTGTGTGTGTGTGTGTGTGTGTGTGTGTGTGTGTGTGTGTGTGTGTGCGTGCGCACTGGACTCGCAGGCAGTTAGGTTCATAAAGTGACTTACAAACTTAGGCAGCTTTTTAAAAGTTTGTTTTTAATCTTTGTAGTGCTAGGAATTAAACTCGGGGCTTGATGTGTGGTAGGCAAGTGTCTGCCATGGAGTCACAGCTCAGCTGAAATTACCAACAATCTGAAATCATAAACCCAAGTAAGATGTTTGCAATGATAGTAAAATCCTCATTTTATACAAAATTTAATCTAAAGGGGAAATTGTTTTGAATTACTGACAACCTTGAGCTCATCAAATCCTACTTCTAGGATGACAGAGTGAACCCTCCCTTGGAAAGAATTCTCTTGATATATTTTACTCGGAAAGAATTCTCCTGATGTATTTTACACATTTATTTGTCCTTTTATTAGTGTTTGCCTCATTTATTTCTTCAAAACAATTTATTTGGCATCTTTTTACTTGAGGCAGAAAAGCATCAATAAAAATATAAATATCATCGGGAGCACTCCTGTCATGTAACTTTATTTGGATAATTAAAAAAGCATGAACCTTGAAAGGACATTGAAACAGATTCAGATTATAAAACCTACAAGGCTTGTCTCTCACAGAATGGCCAGTTAGGTTTCATTTTTTTTCCTTTCAGAAAAATAAAAGAACTTCAGTCTTGCCAGAGCCATGCACACATGTTGGAAAGGAAAGAAGGAATGATATCATATCCCTGTTCTGAACTGTGGTTATTTTTATTTTTTCATCTAATACTGTCCTGGGAACATCTTTCCAATCAGCAGCTGCATTGTGGTTTCGTTCCTAGCTCAGTGACATGGGGTGCCATGTGTGTACCTAATTAGCTGGCCATTTCTCTCTACATTTTGGTACCCAGGATTGAACTCAGGGGCACTTAACCACTGACCCACATCCTAGTACTTTTTTGTATTTTATTTTGGGACAGGCTCTTACTGAGTCGCTTAGGGCTTCCCTAACCTGCAGAGGCTGGCTTTGAACTTGCAACCCTCCTGCTTCGGTCTCTGGAGTTGCTGTGATTATCGGCATGTGCCATCATGCCCAGCTAGCTAGCCATCTCTGTGTTTTCAGGCTTTGGCAGTTACAGATATTTCTGCAGATCTCTTGACATATTTCTGATGTCCCCACAGTGCATTCCTGAGGGTGGAGTTCCTGGGTTCAGCGCCTTGGGTTTCTTTGGGTCTGCATGTTGCTCTCAGATCTCTTACTCATCCTCAGTTCTGGGCCCAGAGCTGTGCTTGCCACACTGAGAGGCAACCGTCTGCCCTGCAGTTTCCTCAAGTCATTTCCTTTCTTGAGTGCGGAAGGAAGATAAAGACCTGAAGCTCACCTCACCCGGTGCTAGCCCTTGGTTCAGAGTGAGCTGAGCCTCGTGGAGGTAGGAGGTCCTGGAGCACTTCATCGGCTTGAGCATTCATTCAGCAGATGCTTATGGACATCTTGCAGATGTCAGGAAACCAAGATAGAAAGGTAGGATTGTGACCCACTCGAGCCCAGCGTCCCTGGCAGACTGGCATGTTCAGGGGCTTGAACATGGATGGTCTGCAGGAGGGTCAGGCATGTAGATCCACTAGGCCTTGCAAGCAGTGGGCAGAGGAAGGGCTCTCGAGGCAGAGGCTTGAAGGGAAGGAGCCAGAAGTGTCTCTGGGGACACATAACCATGGCACCTCATCTGGCCACACTGGGTTCAGCCAGCTCAGGTTCTAAATGTACGCCCTGGAATGGTAAATCCCCAGGTGGATGGACTCACCTTGTAAAATGTCTTTAGAATATATGGTATACTATGGGTGTCAAATTTTTTGTTTCTCAAAAAGTCCAAACTCCCGTCCTCACCAGTGCGTAACTGTAAGTGCATCTTCTTCCTGATCAAGTAGCAAATACAGAATGATAAAATAAACCACAGTCCCAGGGTGGAGGGGCAGTGGCATTGCAGACAGTTTTTGATGCGACACAGTGGTAGGCGCACACTACTGTCACACACACACACACATACACACACACTCAGGACAGACTGTGTTCACTGGGATGACAAGCAACTCCAGATTTCAGTGGCTTAGCATGACCAAAGCTTGCTTCCTGCTCACCCATGCACGGATGCCAGCTGTGGAGCTGGGGAGTGGGGCCTGTCCTCCCTCCCTGTATGGAGGCCCAGGCTGAGAGTTCTTCTTTCTCAGCATCTGGATGGTTCAGGCAGAAAACAGGGAATGTGGCAGTTCATACGCCCTCCTGCAGTGGAAGCAACATGTGCCATTTGGCTGACATTTCTTTACCTAAAGCAAGTCTGAGTCAAGTCAGAATCTCACAAAAGGTTGGGAAGTGGAGGTCTATCATGTGGCCCTAAAACCTAGGTACAGTGGGAACAGCTCCAGTGATCAGTGCAACTGAAGTGTCCTTGGGCTTTTGTTTTTAAAAATTTTTTGTCTCTTTTTACCATCTCCTTTGTGGGCCATTGCTTACCCAGGGCAAGTTTGTCCCCGCTCTGTAGTAGTGTGTAGGACAAGTGGAAGAGAACACTGCTGGGGGCATTTGGAGGCACAGGGGGATCCAGCCCAGGGGGCTCCACCACTGAGCTACATTCCCAGCCCTTTTAATTTTTTATTCTGAGAAACAGTCTTGCTAAGTTGCCTAGACTGGCCTCAAAATTGTGATTCTCCTGCCTCAGCCTCCTGAGTCACTGGGATTATAGGTGTGCTTCTGTGCCTGGCTGTTAGGGCATTTTTAAGGAATGCTAACTAAGGGGTGTTGGGACAGTGAGACACACAAGGCCATGAGCTGGCAACATTTCTGGAGAAATGAGCTCATCTTATTCATAGTTAAACCAATGAGTCGATGACTTTCAGCAGCAGGGCCCTTTCTCCCTCTCCAGGCACTGGCTACAGCCCATGGCTGCTCCTGGCAGCTCAAGCATCTGGTCTTAGCGCATCCCTTTGGGTTCTGGTGTGGTTTTATTTATTTATTTATTTATTTATTTATTTATTTATTTATTTATTTATTTATTTATTTATCTATTTATTTAGGTACCAGGGATTGAACCCAGGCAGGGGCACTTAATCACTAAGCCACATCCCCAGGCCCTTTTTAGTTTTTATTTTGAGATAGGATCTCATAGTTGCTTAGGGCTTCACTAAGTTGCTGAGGCTGGCCTTGATGGTCTGGTGTTTTGACAGGCTGCTCTTTCCTCTTGGCAGAAAGAATAACTGATTGTTTAAAGTGAAGCTTTCTGATTGTCTCAGTCTGTTTTGTGCTGCTGTAACAAAATACTGCAGACTAGGTAGTTTATAGACAACATAGGTTTGTTTGGCTGATGGTTCTGAATATGGGGAGTCCCAGATTCAGGGGCCTAGTTGGTAAGGGCCCTCTTTCTGCATCATCCCAGATGACCCACATGGCTCTGGGGTAGCCAGTGCTGCTTGTTTACGGCCCCTTCCCTTCACGGGCGGTTCCTTTTCTGTTGTTCAGAGGTTTGTTTGCTGATGAAAACGCCATTGGCCTAGACACAGTCTTGCCTGCTTTTTGTGGTTAATTAAAGTGATGTAAGTTCTTCATGGTTCTGCTTTATTTTAAAGAATTCAAACTGTGCAGAAACAGCAGATAGGAGTGAAGGTAGTTCTTGAGTGTTCCTTCCTGCCCTGCGTTAGTGGGAGGTCTCTAGAGTACTGTGTGTGTGTGTGTGTGTGTGTGTGTGTGTGTTTACATATATGTGGTGAAAATTGTTGTAAGGACTTCTCGGCTGATAGGACTGGGCGGGGAGGTGTGGCAGTCTGAACTGAAGGCAGAGTGCTGGTCACCCTCTTACTGCCCAGTGTGTGGGCATCATTTTTTCTCTTAAGGCCTTCAACTTATTAGATGAGGCCTACCACATTATGATGGTCTGTTTTACTCAAAGTCTACTGTTTTGTGGGGTTTTTTTTCATACTTACGATTGAACTCAGGGGTGCTCTACCACTGAGCTACATCCTCCAAACCTTTTTATTTTGAGACGGGGTCTTGCTAAGATGCAGAAACTGGCCTGGAACTTGCCATCCTCCTGCTTTAGCCTCCAAAGTCCCCAGCATTACAGGCATGTACCACTATACTCAGCTCAAAGCCGACTGGACTGTTTTAAGTCTTATCTAAAAACATACCTTCACAGAAACATCTAGAGTAATATCAATCCAAACACCAGGGTCGTGTGGCCCAGCTGGCACCACACCACACTCCCTCCCTGTGTTGTTTTGGTGGGGCCCTTTCGGGTGTTTTCTGTGCAGTGTGTGTGTGTGTGTGTGTGTGTGTGTGTGTGTGTGTGTGTGGCTCTGAGTGTTCTGACCCTCTGAGCCTGCTGTCACCCCCTTCATTGCTATTGCTGTAGACGCCGTGAACAGATCCCTAGTGTCATGTCCTCCCTTATTCCTGCAGGGAATGGGCCTTGGCCCATCCCTTGGTTTTGGTGCTGGGATTGAACTCAGGACCTCACACATGCACAAATTGAGGCCCTCTTTTTTCAGGTCATGGTCATTTCTGACCAGGGATGTCACTGGCATCCAGGCTGCCATAAGTAGAGACCTGTGGTGTGTTTGGGTCAGTCTTTCCTGAGGGGGCAGGAGGGGTGTGGAGGTGCAGGTGACCCTGAGCAGGAGCCTGGAGAGTACCCTCTACCCACCAGTGGAAGCGTCCCTGCCCCTGAGTCCTTACTCCTGGTCCTTCATAGGTCATGTGGGGTGGCAGGGCACCTGCCGTTGGGCCTTCTGAGGGTGGGTCTGTGGTGTGTGCTGACAGCTGGCCAGGGGTCTGTTCCCTTCACTCCTGAGCTCTACCCTGAGGAGCTCTCCCAAGAAGGTAGGGAGCGCTGTGCAGGACCCCTTAGCTCTAGGGGATCCCTGGCAGGGTTCACTCACTCCTAGGACAGAAAAATGAAAAATTGGCAACTAGGCGCCCAGAGAGGGGACCTGTTGTCACTGAGATCCCAGCACTGGTGGAGTGCAATGCCGTGTGTCTACTAGATAATTTGACACTGGTGCTCTTGTTGATGTGAGAAGATGACTGCTGAGAAATCCCTGCCTGAAATATGCTACAGAGGATCCTGTGTCCATGTGCATGTGGGGGCATGAGGACAGGTGTCTGTCTTATTTATGTCAGGAAATTGTGGCATAGTGGAGAAGTCCTACCATGCAGAGAAGCTCAGAATGAGGTTTGGGTGCCATCTGGAGTCCCAAGTGTCCCTCCCATTGTGTAACAGGAGCCCTCAGGACAGGCCCATTGCAGAGAGGAGTTGGCAGCCCCAAGCCCCGGTTAGCAGAGAAACTGCAAGTTCCAGGAGCTTGTTAGTGGATCAGCTGCTCACTCCATATTCTTTTCTCTTTAAAATCAAACTATTAAAAAGCTTTTCACACTATGAATGGATCACTCCAAAGAGTGCATCAGCTAGAGAATGCTCTATTGAACGGCTTTCACTGAGTTGATGATGTTGTGAGGATGTCGATGTTAAAATCTATCCTTGGTGTCCTCTAGAACTTAAAACAACATCCATGATCTTCTGTCCTTGGGAGGGAAGCTGGGAAGCTTATTGAGATATCAAGCAGGAGGGGTCAGTGAAAATGGTGTTTTTATTAAGAATCTGGTGGTAGTAGCACTAGTCCACTGTGGGGTTGCTCTGAACTTGACCTTGATGTCCTAAAGCAGTGGCAGGTGTACTGGAAGTGCTGGCCGTGGCTTGAGTATTAGCTCTGGGTTGGATTTTAGCTCTGGGTTGGATTTTATTGTCTCTCTGCATCTGTATGTCTGAGGAGGTGGACCTGAGTCTTAGCGTGCTATAAGGTGTCTCAGTTAGCTTTGGCTGCTATAACAAACACGGTAGACTGCGAGGCTTGTGAATCACAGGAACCTCATTCTCACAGTTCTGGAGGCTGGAAGTTCCAGGTCAGGTGACAGCAGGGTTGATTTCTGTTGAAGATGGCCACCTTCTCTCTGTTTCCCCACATGATGGCAGAAGGGGCTAGAGAGATCTTCAAGGTGCCTTTCATGAGGCTCCACCCTCGTGACCTCAAACCCTGGGGACTCTACCTCCAAATATCACCATGTTGTGGGTAGGGATTCCAACAGGCAGTGCCCTCTGAGACCAATGGCTGCCTCCTTTGGACTTGTGTTTCTTATCCTTTGGTCATTCCCGAATACACTTTCCTCACGTGTGTGGGGGGACGTGCATATGTATGAGTGGATGTGTGTATACTGGGGATGCCAGGCCTGGACATTTAGACTCTGCAATTTCAAAGGACAGCACAGGGTCCCCACCCCTTCCTCCTATCACTGACTCAATGAACTGATAGTGTAAAACCTACTTCTGGAATTCCTCCAACCCCACAGGGAATGTCACAGAGTTCCAGGGGGTCAAAGCCCTTTCCCTGGGAGTCACAGGTGGAAAAAAATCTGCTAATGCCAGCACAGACTTCAATGTGACTCATATTCATGGGCAGTTTTAATGATATGCTGCTGATAAGGCAAGTGCATTCATGAATTGGGAATCTTTCCATGGCAACCATACAAAACCCAATTCATATTAACTTATCATCTCTCTCTCTCTCTCTTCTCTCTCTCTCTCTCTCTCTCTCTTAAAAAAGAACAACAAAAAGATGGGTGCAAAGTTTCATCACCCCACATAATCTGAAAGTCCAGAACCACCATATCAGGTGAGACTTGATCCAGCTGCTCCTCCCATGGCTGCAGGGCTGGGTTCTCTGTCTTTCCACTCTGTCTTCTTTGACTGGAGCCTTGCCCTCCAGCTTCACCACCTTCTCCTGGGCAGCAGCAGAGCACAGTGTCTGCCAGAGCCCTGTATCCCCTTGCCCCCTCCTCTAGCCAGAGCCATGGAAGCTCTCCCCTCCCCATAGCTCTTGCTCAACCCCTGTATCTGTCATTGGCCTTGTTAGGTGACATGCCTCTCCTAACCCAGTCTCTGTGCTCAGGGATGGAGAGGTGACGGCTGGGATCCCTGGAAGGGGGAAGGCTCACTCCAATGAAAACTGTGGGGCTGACTCAGAGTGACTCATTCCCAAAGACAATTGTGCCATGTTAACCCGAGGTGAGGATGAATGTTGGAGGCCACAAACACACACCCAACTGTGGTGCTTTTGAGATTATCCTGTAATGAAAAGTGACACTAGCCAGTTTAGAGAAGAGGTGGTCCCTGTGCACAGGGGATCAAGGTTGGTAAAAGTGGGTTGAGTGCTTTTTTTCCCACGCCAGTTCGTAGGGCCGAGAAACCTAGCTCCAAACAGCAGAACTTTCTTGTCCCATCATCTGCATATCAGAAGTCTGAAGCCCAAGGGTCATGGGAGGCTATATCCACCGAGGCCTGCAGAGGAGAGTTTGTCCTGCCTCTGCCAGCCCTCTGTGTCCTCTGCAGTCTCTGCCATGTAGTCACATGGCCATGAGGTCACATGGCTTCTCCCTGTGTCTCCCCCCTCTCCTATAGGACTGTAGTCACGTTGGATTGGGGTCTACTCTACTGAGGTGTGATCTTGTCTTAACTGCTCCCATCTACAGTGATCCTGTCTCCAGATAAGTTCATGATCATGGGCATGGGGGTCAGGACTTACCATCTCAGTCTGCAGGGTCACGGTTCATTTCATAGAAAAGCCTTTCTGGGGAGCTCAGGGAGGACTTGGTGGCTTGGTGTTTATTTTGGCTGATGGGCAAGGCTGGCTGCAGGCCCTTGGCCCTGACTGTTTTATGGTAGAGTTGCTTTGTCTCACCTCATAAGTGTTCTGTGCACCCCACAGAGAGGGCTTTGGCTTAGGGCCCAGTGGGCACTGGAGACAGTGAGCCAGGGAACTGCTTAATGGATGGATTTATCTCCACCTCCACGACCTGCTGCTTCCTGTCCGTCATGGCCAGGGGACACCAACCAGTGAGTGCAAGGATGCTGGGACCAAGACTCAGCCTTGCATTCTGGCTTCCTGTGTCCCTCGCCAAGGGAGCCCAGGCAAGTTCAGTGGCTGCAGGCTGAAGAGGCCATCCTGTGAACCAGGTGACAGGTCTCTTCTCATGGTCATTGTGTCAGACGTGCAGGTGGGATGCTGTGCCTGGCAGTTGCCAGGGTCTTCTCATTGCTGTTGCTGCTGAAGATGTGCACAATGGCGCACCTGTCATATGCTGTCCCCTCACCAGTGCATGATGGCAGGCCTGTCGTCTGCTGACCCCTCACCCATGCACAAAGGTGGGCCTGTCATCTACTGTCCCCATGCACAATGGTGAGCCTGTAATATACTGTCCCCTTACCCAGGTATGATGGCAAACTTGACATACACTCTCCCCTTACTCATGCATAATGGCAGGCCTGTTGTCTGCTGTCCCTTCACCCATGCACAATGGCAGACTGTCCTCTGCTCTCCTCCTCACTTACCAACCTGCTGTAGAGTTATGTTTCCTTGTCTTGCTGGAGGCCAGTGGTCTCAGGCTGTTGGGGTGAACCTTGTTGTCCAGCTGATCAGCAGAGGTCCTAGAGGAGCTCAAGTGCTATCGCACTTTTAGGAATAGAGGACACTGGGAAAATCAGGCCACCTCTACATAAAGTTGCTGATGGTGTCCACATCAGCGATGACTCTCTGTTGAGGGTCTCAGATATTAATATTGCATTTGCCTAATGGTTTGGCAAGTATTTACTTAATAGCTCCCTGTGTTGGAAAACGGCGACTGGCAGTGCAAGAAATCCTGGCAGCTAAGGGGGACCAGGACACCCTTGCCCAAGAGAGGGATGAGGCAGAAGGAGCTGAACAGCAATTTCGGACTTCTGAGTTGGTGGGGGCTCCGGAGAGGAGGCTCCAAGACACAGTCCCCTGTCTCCCTACCTGCCAGGGGCCCAGGGGTCAACCACTGCTCGGTGAAAGGCCAGCCTCCTGCCCTTGCAGCTCCTGTGCCGGAGCAGTGTGCGGCCGGAAGTGGTGGTCCCCAGGGTCTGCATCAGCAAGGTGCCTGAGGCCCACCTTCCAACCAGAGTGCATAGGCCGCAAGGGCAGCGCCAAGGACAGCACCCACCTGCAGATCCCCAAGTGGCGGTACAAGGAGGCCAAGGAAGAAAAGAAGAAGGCAGAAGAGGCCGAGAGGAAGCACCAGGAGGAAGCTCAGAAAGACAAGTGGGCACCGCGCTGGAGGAAAAGGACTTGAAGGGGTTGATGGGCAGAGGGCCAGTGTCGGGCTAGCGCTGCGGGCGGGGGGGGGGGAGGCGCAGAGCCCCGGAAGGGAGGAAGGCGGGAGCTGGGGCGTGGCATGACTGTGGAGAAGGTGGAGGAGAGGTGCTGGGGAGGCTGCCCCCCTGCTGGACGCTCAGAGGTGAGCGCCAGGCTCCTGCAGTGTGCTCATACTGTGCTGGGCCACCTCTCCTGACAGCAGCCTTCTGGGATCCCAGGAAGTGGTCAAGTGTTCCCAAGAGGGAGCTGGGAACAGCACGTATTGATTTGCCTAACCGTCCTTCCCCTAGCAATCAATACACCTAGCGGGCAATACACTTAATCTCTCCCTTTAGAGAACCACAATCAAGAATTTTTAAAAACCAATTTATCAAAGGGCAGGGTTTTTGTATAACTTTGTACTTTTAATCATTATATACCAATCTGCAGCATTTTACAAATGATGGGGATGTTTGTATTTAAGGCAGTTTTAATATATGAGTCTGAAGACCCCTGGTTTAAAATGCTGTATCTAGCAATAAATATTTGTGAGAGCTGTATGAATTCACACAATTCATGGGATTCTCCTTTTTGCCATTGGTTTTGGCTTTTGCCTTTCCATCTCATTGTGGGTGTGCTTTGGTGTAGATTTTCCTATTTGATTAATTGATGCTAAATATTTGTTTTTATTTGATGGAGGCATTGACTTTTACAGCAAAATTATCAAATGAAATAGTTCAGATTTCAGTGTCTTATTTTAAATCTCTTTTGTTCATACAGTAATAATAATGAAAATCATTGTCAAATTATTAGGAAACAATGCATTAACTGCATTTCTTGCTAGACTCATTTTAAACAGGGCACTTTGGATAAACTGCATAGGAAATCTTTTATTGGCTATAAGAGAAAAAAATGTCTTTTAATAAGTGGGGTGAGCTCAACAAATGATTACTGGAAATACAAAATTAAGTCTTACGTGCTCTTAGATAAGTCAAATCTGTATATCCTTAAAATGTAAAAATTCAGGAAAGATAGGATCCCAGAGGGATGGAACTGCTGAAGGGGGCAGGAGGGTGATTTATAGGAACAGGAGGCTAGAACTGAGTTTTAACAAGCTTGTTTTGGGCAAATTTCTAGGAGAATTTGCATTTTCAGGGCAGCCCTCTCATCCAGGCTCTAGTGGAGTTTACTTCTATTTCTCCTTTGATGATTGTCCCTGATCTTTAGTTCATCCTTACGCCAACTGTATAAGATGTCCAGGATGTGGGGACTTTGGCAGGATGCAGATGTGATTTGCCTGGGCCCTGAGCTCTCAAGGGAGTTTTCTGTCTATGCTTTTATCTCCAAAAACTGACAAATTCTTACTGGGTCTTAGAATATCTGTCACACATGCACTTTATTTAAATATTTAATTGAAATACTGGGAACCATGGATTCAAAAACTATCATAGACTGTTTGGAAGCTCCTTACTATAACCCTGGATACATGCTGACACACACTTATCTGTCTCATGATGCAGGCAGAGGGTGGCTCTGGGTTCTCCTTGCGGCTTCCCATCAGCACCTTCAGGGTGTTGAGCAATGGGGGATCTCATGCCAGCCCTTCCCCACTTATCAGATCATAAGGCTGTGCCCAGGATGTTGGAGAGACTGGTGAGATAAAAATACTGTGTTTCAGAATCAGATTTTAGCGTGTTTCTTCTTAAACCCAGAAAGACATCAAGATGAATGCCACAGAATCCTGGACCCACCTTTAGAACTACGCAAATTACTTGGTTGTAGATCACCCCTGTGGCTTGGAAGTTGGATTTGACCACATCTTCTTGACCTCAGTTATCTTTGGAGGTTGTCTTTTCTGGGTCCCTGGCATTGTGGCATCTCCGTGCCATGTCTGTAGAATCCACAGCTTCACCTAGCTTGCCACAGCTCCTCCCTCATCAGCTGAGCGCCCAGCCAGGCAATGCCAAATGGCCTCTAATCTGTGACATTCAATACTGAGTGCCCTGAGAACCACCAGGCAGTTTGTCAACATTTCTTGCCTTTACCCCTACTGCAGAGGCTGGCACTGTGTTGTTCTGGGGGAGAAGAACCCCAGTGTTTGAGTTCCCAGGAGAGTACACTGCAGCTTGTGTTGAGAACTGCAGCTTCTCCTATCACTTGGAGGTTGCTCTTCCTGGACACCCATCCTGAGCTCCCACAAAAGACTCTAACTTTGTAAGAAAGTCAAATTGTCATTGGAACAGCCAGTGTTAGGCAGTGTCTGTTCTGGCTGATTCGGCATCTGCCTACCACTGCATTGCCAAGTAATCCTGCTTGTTAACCACCATGGGACCTATGCACTGGGAATGGTATGGAGCCCCACACCCTGTCAAGCCATGTCTCTGCTGCTACCTGATCAGAAGTGCACATTCCTGGTCCCATCCAGCCCTCTACTTCACATGACCCATTGTCAGTGTCCAGTGATGGGTGGACTATCAACATCGAGACAGGTGATTTCTTCAGTTTCTGTTCTGGGGCCTCCTCTCCTGTTTGTTCCAGCCTTGACCAGCTGCACAGGACACACCTGACCAGCAAGGGGTTTGGCCAGCAATACTGCTGGTGTCCACAAGACAGCTCTAGAGATACATGCATTTATAAAATCTATTAGGCCAGCAAACTGGGGTCAGCACAGAAGTTTCTTTGGCAGAGTTGAAGGTGAACCCACCACATTCCCTTTTCCATGGGAGTGGCCATGACCTGGTGGGATTCATGAAGAAAGACAGATGCGTGGGAGAGCTGACTGGCAGGAGGGGAGTTGAGATGTACCCCCAGACAGAAGAAATTGTCTGTGAAGCCCAAAGGACTCAAGTGCAGGAAGTGTCCATGCAGAGCCTGGTGCAAACTCTCACCAGTCCCTCTCTCCAGAATCAAGTCACTGTGGCTGTGTGGAAGCATATTTGCCAGCAGTGTTTTCCTTCAAGGACAATGTCTCTCCCCTCTTTCCTCTATCTAAGGAGGAGGCTTTTGCTCTTTTTTTCTCAGCCTCTTTGGAGTGGGCTACACGACAGCCAGTGGACACTGTGCCCAATCTTGGGCAGGTAGAGCAGAAGGTCAGGAAAAGAAGTCTGGATGCTTCTCAGCAGGTGGCCTTTGGAGTCTCTCAATTTGGGGATCTGTGTGAGCACAAGGACAGATATCCTCAAGTGGGACCCTCCTGCACAGGCTTGATAGTGTCACTGTGAGAAGGGTGGGGGAGGCAGGTGGGGGCAGCAGCTAGGCTTGTGATTAGCTCCATCGAGAGAGTGAGTAAGCTGGGTGACCTTGAGGAGGCTTGTGGGACTCAGTGAGCCAGTTCCTTCTTAGGCAACATTGTTAGGGTGACCTTTTCTGGGTATGGGATTCATAGAGAAGATATGATCGTCTGGTCCCTGAGGCAGAGAGAAACCACCTCTGGTCTCCCTGACAGCCCAGCTGGCGTCATTTCTGTGTGTTTTTACTGCTATGAACAGCGGCAGGCACCTCGTCACTGAGGCTCCTCCATCCATTTATCATCAGGTGCTGATGGGCGAGGACCCACCACAGTGTCCCATCCAGCTTCCACATTCCTTCCCTGAAATTCTCTTTACCTTCTCTTTAGTTCCCCCTTCTTTTTCTTTCTTGACCTGTTTTCTTCTCCCAGTTTGGTTAAACTCCTTGCTCATCTTTGGCACCTGCTGTCCTGAGGTCTAAAATATCAGAACAGGGGTCCCTGAGAAGCATTATGGTGGCCCTGCTGCATTGTCAGGTCAGGACCTCTGAGTCCCCAAGGATGAGTGAGCAGCAGGCCCTGCCGCTCCTGTGCTGGGGTCCCGCCTCAGCACCCAATCCCTCCTACTTTTAGGAAGGGTGGCCTGGTCTGCTCTCCTGACATGGGACAGCACAGAGGGTGAAGGCTTGGGGCCTCTGCTTGCACCCAGGGTGTTTATGAACTGTAAATAGTGAATTTCAAGTTGACAGGTATCTTCTCAGGGATTTATATATAAATATAGTTAGGAGAATGTTGAAGTATATTTTAATATGTTTTAGAGCTTGAGTAAATCATGATTAAACTGGACAGAAGAAATATTTTGAAAACTTTGTTAATGCTGCTGATTTTAAGTGAGGTTTCTGGAACTTACCCTTCATCAAAGGTTTCCTTGGTTACTGGAGATTTGGGGACCCTGGCAGAGGAATTGGCTGTGGGGTGGCTGTGAAGTCGCTTCTGTGTGAGAAGAGGTGGCTACTTGAAAATGCAGATGGGCTCTTCATGGCTTCTACCTCTAGAGCTGTCTACGCCAGGTCTGACGCTGCAGATGCAGAGTGATGCTGATGCGGTTTTTCCCATTTGCTGTGTGCTTAAGCGTCCTGCAGGCGGCCCGGTACTAGCCTACCAAGAAGGAGCCGGGAAAGTCGGAGCTGCTCCTCTCTGCTTGCTGTAAAGAAGTGCCCACTTCACATCATGGACATCCTGGGAATCACGGACATCATGGTGAAGCCTCTCGGGCTACCCTAGCAGATTCCCGGCAGCTAGATACCTCAGAATTGCAAGACCATCACCAACTCCGCTTTGGGCACTCCTGAGATGACAGCTCATTCCATGGCTCAGAAGAGTTTGTGACATGGGCTGGAAAATGGGATTTGTGATGCCTCTGTTCATTCCTTCCCTGCTGTCAGCAGGAACCAGACCTCTGGAGTAGAGGCTGCTGTGGGTGAGACAGAGGCCCTGGAGGTGGCTAGATCGCGGCCTGAAGTGATAGAAAGACTGCCATCTCAGGTGGGAAGCCACAGGACTCCCAAGTTCCATGAAGAAATGACACTTGGAGAGTGAGGGAGTGAGCCCAAAGCAAGGAGAGGGTAGGAAGTGCCCTGCACGCTCCCCCTGTCCACACTACCTAAAGCCAGAAGACCCTTTTTGTATAATTTGCCTTGACCTAAGTTTGCCCTGGGGAGTGAGTTGCATCCTGATGCGAGTCTCTGGTGTACCGTTAACACTACGCTTGCTTCCCACTCAGTTGGGAGTGGTCAGGCACTACTGTGCGCTCCCAGCACAGTTGGTCTGTTATGTGATGAAGTACTTTTTCTTTACAGTACTTGGGAAGTCACCTATCTTCCAAGTATTTCCTCAGGATCCTGGTCTTCCACAACAGGTAGCTGTTTGAATTCTGGACCCTGCTGCCTCTTCTTGGTTTTCTGCCCACCAGAGGCACACAACCCCCCCACACACTTTGAGCCAGGCAGTCACCTGGAGGGCCTCTGTCTTCTAGGGAAAGAAAGGATGGAACATTGATCCTGTTCTTATTAAGATTCATAGGAAACAGAAAGTATCAATCGCAATAGATCCTTACAACAAGCCAGTCATGGTTATTGAGGCACTTGGAACTTTCACAGCAGATGACATTAGCCACAAAGAACTTAGAACAAACCTAATTCTTCCTAAAATGCTGATTGTTCAAGTTCCCACCTCTGGACGCATTTAGAACTTGTTTTATGCACCTATATAATAACTCTTGATTCAGCGAGTCATTTCTGTGCCCTTGGGTTCACATTTCTTCATTAAGATTTTAAATAAGTGGCTAAAAAATGCCTCTTCTTTTTTTAATTTAAAGAAACACGAGAAAACAAAACAAAACAACTACCTGCATTGATTTGACTGATTTTCAAGGACATTGAATGCCAGTGCTC
Organism: Ictidomys tridecemlineatus; assembly: GCF_052094955.1. Taxonomy (NCBI): domain Eukaryota; kingdom Metazoa; phylum Chordata; class Mammalia; order Rodentia; family Sciuridae; genus Ictidomys; species Ictidomys tridecemlineatus. Next base: position 959,127 of record NW_027526137.1, read on the forward strand.
ACACTCAGTTTCCTCACTCTGCCTGCAATAAGACTTCTGTGCAAAGTGCACCCCTGTTGTGTGCCAACAAGCACAGTGTGTGATAGGGTGACTGTGTGCAGAGGTGACCAGGCACACACACATGCATGCACACCAGGTACACACAGATGACCTCAAGGGAGACCAAAATGCCTGGAAAGGTGACGGTGGCTCCCAGGGAGTGTCTAGGTGACGTGCTTGGTCAGAAGAATCATAAACCTGAGGGCTCCCTGGGAGTCCAGGTAACACATCTCTTTTTGAAAGATGACCCAGGCAGTTTAAACAGAGCCACTTCAGCCAGGTCTGTGAGATCTCTTTGCCTTGATCAAGGCACCTGACCATCTGTTATGAGTTCTAGAAGCTGGTTTTGAACCAGTTAAATATGGTTACACTCAATGGGAACCAAGTGTATGATACCAAACTCCCAGGAATGGTACCCAGCAATCCCAGGAACCCTCGGTGGATTCAGACTCTTGGTTTGAATCAGATTCTTCATTCAAATGAAGTGTCAGAGCTAATTTTACTGGGATTTTCTTTGCTCAGATGGCCTTTACTGGATGTCCCAGGATCTGTGTTTTTAAGCACTGGTGTCTTTGTTATGGATTAGGAATGGAACAGACTTTTGCACAGGGTGCTGGGTTTCAAATTTTGTCATTTTGGTATAAACAGGTATTAGAACCAGTTTTCTGGATGTAAATCTATTTTTTAATTATTTCTGTAAACCCAGACTTGATACTGTAAAGCTATTGAATATGGATATAATTGTATACATTTCAGAGTGTTTTGTTTTAAGGTGAGAGTTTTGTTGCAGTTTATAAAAGATATTTTCTTATTTAGATCTCAGGGCTATCTTGGGACCTTCATCTAAATGTGACCCCCCTCCCCAGCAACTTCAATTATTGATATTCAAATATCACATTTTAAGTTAAATGTGTTATCTTAAGCAGAAAGAATGTTTTCTTTCATTTTTAACTTATGACAAATTCTATTGAATATTTTAAATCTAGAAAAAAAAAGATGTGGTAATGTAAAAACATGGGGAAATTGTGGCAAAAGAATTAAAACCACTTGCAAAATAAACATATTCTCATGTGATATTTGAATAAACTGTGTGTATAAATTACAAAAGATATATATAGTATATTTCATGTGATATTTTAATTGAATCAGATTTGTACTTTCTTATTTCTACACTCTTTCACTTAATTTTTCCAAGGTAAGTGTTTAAAATATGTCAATTCCCCATGAATACTTTCTCATACAGTGAAATGATGGAGAATTGAGATGGTATTTCTCAAACACTTCCATAGGCAGGAATTTACATCACACACAGAAGCAAAATAGAGCTTCCTTTTACCTATATGGTATGCTGGGTGTGTTGGGGGGACCTTTTAAAATAATTTAAAAAGTATTTTATTAACTTTTGGAGGAGTGGGTACCAGGGATTGAATCCAGGGTTGCTCAACAAGTGATCCACAGCCCCAGCCTTTTTAATATTTTATTTAGAGACAGGGCCTTGCAGAATTTCTTAGGGCTTTGCTAAATTACTGAGGCTGGCTTTGAACTTATGATGCTCCTGCCTCATACTCCGAAGCTACTGGAATTACAGGCATCCACCAATATGCCCAGGCTTTTATCTACTTTTTTTTTCAATAATTTTACTAAACCCAGGGATGCTTTACCCTGGTCCTTTTTACTTTTTTTTTTTAATTTTGAGACAGGATTGCACTAAGTTGCTTAGCTAATGAGGCTGGCCTCAAACTTGCAATTCCCCTGCTTTCGCCTCACAGGTCCCTGGGATTATAGGCATGTGCCACCACACTCAGCTGGAACCAAGTTTTTAATATGCTCTTCCCGCTCTTGTATAAACAAGATACCAGTGGACTAGCAGTTTTGTTCATTGTATTTTGGGAGAACATTTAGATCCCCATTTCATTCAATTTCTGCATAGTATTCCCCAGGAGAGGTGAAGCATTAATGTTCTTGGTTTTTACCATTTATAAATAAGGAAGGTCCCCGTACCTATTTATTTGTACACACAAATGAGTGTTTTTTAAAGAGCAGAGTGTAGAAGCAAATTTTGCCTGGTAAAGGAAATATGCATGTTAATTTCTATAGTGACATTACAAGGCTCTTTGCACAGGCTCAGCCTTTCACTCAGCCACCAGCAGGGGGCGAGAAGGCCTCTTCCCTTGCAGCACTAATTTTGCAAATCCAGTGGTGAATTAAGGCATCTCTCATTGCCTTAATTTTCATTTCCCCGGTTATTGGTGAGGTTGAGTATCTTTGCATGTTTCTCCAACAATTTTTATTTTCTGTTTCCTAAATTCCTTATTTATATTTGTTCTTCATTTTTTTATTTTACAATTTAGCATCATTTTTGCAGATTTTTTTAAGGTTTGCTATGTATTTGGGGAATTGAATGAGGGGATACCTTTTGTATATAAACTTAATTTAAATTAAATTTGTCAAGCTTTTAAAATATTTACATTTAGTGTTTCTCTAAAGAGACCCTTTCTACCCCCATATCAGCAGTTTAATTTTCTATAGTTTCTTCTAATGATCTATTGGCATGTAGGTTTTTTTTTTCTTTTTAGCTCAAAGAATTAAAAATACTTCATCATTTAGGTTAATTTTTACATTTTTGTTTTAATTAGTTATACATGACAGTAGAATGCATTTTTGCACTTTGATATATCACACATAAATGGGGTAAAATTTCTCACTTTTCTGATTGTGCATGTTGTAGAATCACATCAGTCATGCAGTCATGTGTATACATAGAGTAATAATGTCTGGTGCATTCTACTATCCTTCCTAATCCACACCCCCTCCCCTCTCTTCATTCCTCTCTACCTAAAGTTACTCTGTTCTTCTCTAGTGCCCCCCCCACACCTTTTGTGAATTAGTTTATTTTTGATAGGACTTGAAATAATTAGTTCCTATTTACTTGGAAGTTTTACTCTGATCTTAGGAAGTCTAAAGCCCAACTCATTAAACATCATAGTAACACATGATTTTTAAGGAAGGACCCAAATAGGTGATTTTCTCTTTAACTTTAAACAAAACTTTGTCCTAGGGTAGAATTGTAATTGGAAGTAATTGATGCTTACTTATAAAATAGTCAATGATGTATTTGGTGGGTGGAAATACTAAATGAGAAGTTAACAGACAAGAAATGGACCTTGTAAAGTAGTCTGAGAACTGGGACATGAAAAGTAAGAGGGGGAGGCAGGAGGAAGAAGACAGCAGTCTTGTCTCTGGTTTCTGGCTGGAATACTTGGGGGCCTGGAAGGACTAATCTCCCCCCTGCAAGTTGAGAGTGTGGTGGGTAGACATAGACCAGCGCTTCCCTGGGGGTTCAGCCTGTCCAGTGGCCTTGGGAGGAGTGTGTGCCTGCATAGTGTGGTCAGGAATGTCTGTGAGGCTTCTGCATGCAGGCACCCTTGCCCCTGGTTCACCACAGAGCTTCTCTTGCCACTGGCTTGCAGGTCACACCTGCTGTGTGCCTCAGTGAGGACTGGGCAAGTTTCCAGCCAGGGCCATGAAAGGCAGTCCTGAGCCTCCAGTCTGTCCACAGCTGTCAGTGCAAATTGCTCAGGTAGATTGCCAGCTTGCAGCCAGCGGCTCTGTGATCCTGAGGGGTAATTGCCCCTGCAGCAGGGTTGGCCAGATGGGTCTCTGAGCAGGTGTGGAGAGTGCCCAGATGGCCATGGGCAGGGCATATACCGCTGCCCATCCACCTATGTTGCATGCTGCTTGTTGCCCTACTGTGTTCAACTCTGCCCTGCTCTCTTTAAAAAAATCAACAGAAACTGAAGAAAAGTTGAATGTTTTCCTAGCTAGAAAAAATATGTGAATAAAACTCGAGTCCACCTTGATATTTCAGAAGTGTGATTTAAAAAAAAAAAAAGGATATCAAGAAATTAGCTGCAAGGAGATGACTTTACCTTGTCTTTACCTCCTACTAAGACAGAAGCCTGGTCAGTGTCACAGCTGGGTGAGAGTCTGGATAGGGACTGGGTTCACAGACCATGGTGAGGAAGCCATTTCCCAAAGGAGTCTGTCAGGGAAGCCACTCAACAGCCTGGGCTCACTATGTCCAATCTGGATCCTGCAAAGGGATCTGCTCTGAACACCCACTACCCTTTCTCCCCCATGGTGCAGCCCTGACCTCTTACACCCTTAGGTGACCATGTGAAGGTGCAGATGAGAGGCCCTTCCTGTCCCTGTTCTACTGGCATGGCCTCCCTGTGCATTTGCATTCTCCTCCCTTGAATTAAATGCAGTGTCTTCTTGGGGTGACAGGAATAGGTCAGGGGTGGGAAATGCCACACCTGTCCTCTTCCTATCCCTGGCTCTAAAGGTACTGGGTCTGAATGCCCCTATCCTCATACTGAGCCCTGAGAGCAGGACTCCACTCGCTTTCCCAGTCCTGGACTCAGGACTAGGAGGCCCTTGATACACTGTGGCAACCTCCACATTCTTCCAGATTAACCCCCATTACCTGAAACAGTGGTCTTCAAACAGTGATCCCAGCAGTATCAACACACCCAGAAAATTGTCAGAAATGTGTGTTCTTGAGCCCCACCTGGATTCCTTGGGTTGCTACAGCAAATCACTACAACTTGGATGACTTGTAACAACAGAAATGTATTTTTTCTCACTGTTCTGGAGGCCAGAAGTTCAATGAGCCACATTCCCTCAGAAGCCCATGGGGAGGGTCCTTCCTTGCCTCTGCCAGCTTAAATGGCTGCTCATAATCCTTAACCTTCCTTCGCTTGTGGCAATATTGCTCCCATGTGTTCCTGTCACCACGTGGCCATCTTCTGTGTCTGTGTCTGAATTTCGCTTTTCTAGTCATTGGATTAGCATCACCCTGCCTGAGTGGAATCATGTTTTAACTGTATTACATGTTTAAGGTCCCTATTTCCAAATAAGCTCACATGGGTACCATGGATTAGGACTTGCATGAAATTTGTGGGGACACCGCCACCCGAGTATACTGACTCAGAGCCTGGAGGCCTCTTGTTTCCTTCATGCACACTGGATGCAAATCTGAGTGCCTCCCTTGCCTGGACTAATTCTTGTCCACCTGTAGGTGAGGGAGGGATTCCTACCTGGGTTGTGAGTGGAGCACACAGCACTGGACAGATGAGAGCAGCAGATAGAACCACAAACACTCACAGACTGAATGAGAAAGACTCTGCAGACCACAATGGACCACATGGGGAGCCAGTGGCAGAGGGCGTGCCAGGAGGTGGGCACCCCCTAGTTTCTGCAAGAAGATGTGACTGGCATTTTGGAAAATTGCAGGGATTAGCAGGCCCTGTGTCTGGTCGTGGGACAGGAAGGCTGCTGGCTATTTGTCCACAAGCTGAGTGGGAGATGGAACTTGTGGTTGGACCATAACTGTCTCTCCTGGTTCTATCAGTGGTTGAGGAGGCATGCGATATTAATTTTAGGTTCAGGTCTTACACCGTATTAATTTGTAAAATGTACCTCAAATCCTTCACCTGTCATTGGCTGCCATCGGGGTCTGAGCTCCAGTCCTCCCAGGCAGAAAACCATGAATCCGACCCTGCTGCCCTCCAGCTCAAAACCTGCCACTCCTTTCTGCTGAACCTGGAGAAAGACCCAGCCTCCTTCCCTGGGCTTGAGGTGGGCGGGGAGCAGCCTGCTGTGCTCTCTGTGTCCCGGATGTCCTAAATATAAGAGGGGATGAGAGGATGAGAAGGATCTCCCAGCAGACTCGTGGATTTGTACTTCTCCCTGCAACACAGGTCTGCCCGGTCCTAGCTCTGCTCTCCTTAGGTCCTCTCCTGGACACCTAGCTAAAGCTTGACTCAGACTTTCTGCCATCTCACTTGTTCCCCAGTGGCACTCTGTGTGTTATCCTACTTGGCCTCCATTCCACACCTAGCAAAACCTCCTAGGGAGCTAGAGCCCCATCTTTCTCCTTCCCAGGTTCTAGAGCGGGGCTTGCACCGTAAGAATTGCTCCATTTCAACTATGTGTTGCAGGAGAGGTTTCCTGGCTTTCTGCTGAGCTGGGGCCATGAGCTGAGTCCAGCTCCCATCCCCTAAGGGGTAGCTTGGACCTCATAGGGCAGAGGCCATAGGTCAGCTCTGCTCCCTACTGGCCATGGGGTCCCAGGGGCAAGTCACTGAACTTCTCAGTGTCCATTTCAGCAAGGATTGTTCCCACTTTTAGGATTTTCATGATGTAACTAATTGACATAGAGATCATAGTAAGGTCTTAACAAGTTGGTGGCCACTGAACGGTTGTGTCCTACCTTCTTCTGTCAGACTCCAGACTAAATAGTGGCCTTCCATAGACCCCAGGGATGACCACAGAGACATCCACCTCTTGAGTCAGGATCCCAGGTAAGTGAGTGGAGATTGAAACACAGCCCTCCACCTCCCACACCCACCCGCTCACCTTCATCAGCTCCAAAGGCTCCTTGACTACACACAGGCCACATTCATGGCTTCCTGCATCTTTTTATTCCAAAATTAAAGATGGATCACAGCTTGTGCCTGCACCAAATGTACTTGGTGTCCTCAGGGCTAAAGCCCCTGCATCCCACAGCAGGGCAGGAGCAAGGAGAGGGTCTTGTGACCCTTTGTGCTTCTACCTAGAAGCCTCTTCAATGCCAGACAGGGCGGCACCCCCTCCCAGCTTGGGCTGTGTGGCTTCTGACCCACACTTTTGAGCTGTGTCCTTCCCAGGAGCAAGCCCCCTTCAGGAAGGTAAGCAGAGGCTGTCCCTGTTTGGAGCAGTTACTGACCTCCCCACCTTTTCTGTTCAGAGAGCAGAAATGGCCTGCTACCTGTTGGCCTGAGCAGAGTGACTGTTCTACCAAACCCCTCTCCATACTTTGCAGATGAGGCCATGTTGATGGAGGTGCTGGCATTTGACTAGGGGGATGTTGAATGACAATGGAAATAAGCTAAATCATCTCTGAAATTATGGCAATGTAGAAAATACTGGCTTTATTAGACCCAACCTGGCTCTTTTCCCAGAAAAGCATTCAGGGAAGAAGATGCTTGGCTTGCTTAATTAAACCAGATGACAACGGACATATCCTAAGCTATGTGCAGATAGTCTTTGGAGACAGACTGACAGGTTTGATCCTGGCTGCGTGCTTTCCTTGTGATCCTGCTTTGTGCATGAATCAGTGAACACTGAATGCCAGTGCCTGTGATACAGAGGGCTTACCTGAGCAGATTCTGTGCCCATTGCTTTGACTGATGGTCCTGGGGGTTCCCCATGTCTTCCCTGCCTCCCTGCCCTCCAAGTGATCAAGAGCATCTCTCGAGGCCCCCAGTGAAGCCTGATACAGAGTAGAGAAGCACAGTACTGGCTTCTCATATTTTAAGTCCTTCTGAGTTCTAAGGATGTCCATAAATGTCTCCCCAGGGAGAATCAGGCCAACCTGCTCAGTCACAGGCCTTGTATGAACTCCGATGAGCTTCTCTGAACTATGCATGGTCTTCAGACAGGTAGAGAGGGGTCCTTCATTCCTTGCTCCCTGGTGCAATCATGTTCCCAAAGAATCTACGTTCCACCTTGCCATATGTTCCCCAGTGGCACTGTGTATTATCCTACCTGGCCTCCATCCCACACCTAGCAAAACCTCCTAGGGAGCTGGAACCCCATCTTTCTCCTTCCCAGGTTCTACAGTTTGTCACTGTCAGGGACAGTGTCCTGAACAGTCTGAGCCAATAGCTTTTCAGTTGTGGTGAGAGGGAGGCAGGTGTCTGCCAGGAGGAGTCATCATCTCCCTGGAGCCTTGTGTGCAACCAGGAGTCTTGTCCTTGGACCTCCCAGGAGAAGAAGGACAATTCTCTCACCTGCCCTTCCATTACTCACCACTTGGAACTGGGAGAAAAGCTTTAGACCCATTGCAAGAGTCACTCCAACTCAAGAACCAGTGGTCCTGAGCTCTGGCCCTGCAGATCCTCAGGGGTTGAGCCTGCACTGGCATATAGACATGGAGGCTGCAGCCAACAGAACAAGTGTCTAATTTTTTTTAATCTTTCTTTTCTCATTCATCGGCAAATAAAATTTATGCTACTTACTTAAAGAAGTTGATTTTCTTAAAAAAGCATAGGCTCTTTTGGGGAAGCCAGGGCTAAAAAATGCATGTTCAGTCTCACTAAGCCACAGGCCACTGCCCTTGGTTTCCCTGTACCCTCCATCAACTAATTGGATCCCCCATGAGGGGATCTAATGTGGGATCCCTTACCTAGACCAAGCACAGAGGGTGATGTCCTCCTGATCCTTGAGGGCCTGAGGTGGCCCATGGGGCCATCTGATACTCAGGTCTTTATTTCTGTTTTGTAAAAGGATTGGGTGTCCAGAGTTAGCCAAACTGCAAGGTGTGGGGGCACAGTCCCCAAGACATGCTCACTTCTGATGAAATAGCATCATCAGATGCTCAGGGGTGGGTGTTCTCCAAACTGTCCTCAGCTCCAGTAATTTCCTAGAAGGACTCAAGAACTCAGGGAAAGCCACATACTTATGGGTCACCCCTCAGCGCTGAGGGCTATGTACAGTCCCCACACTTGGACTCCACTACTGAGTGAGTGTGAGGAGGGTGGGAGCACTCTCCCTGAGTCCCCCTAGCTCTGCACCCCTGGTGACAGCAGCATGGACCTGTGGAGGGGACATATGGTCAGGATAGTGCTAGGAGACAGGATGGAGACCAGGCCACAGTCGCTGCCTGAAGACAACTCTCCCTGCATGAGCTTCTTTCACACTGCTGTTCTACAGGGCGACACTCATTTTCTTATGTAATCATGTGTCCCTTCACAGAGTGTCCTGATAATCAGCTCAAGGCACTCACGGTTCATGGTAGAAAATAGGCTGCAATCATTTGTAAAGAGGTTTCCAGACTTTTCTTTGAGAAAAATTTAAATGGCTGAAAGCCTGGATGCCCTGGATGGGTGTGCAGGGGAAGCCACCAAGGACATTTATCTCTACTCTTCTTTGTATCAGTGTCTGAGAAAACAGTCATTATGCTGGGAACCACTTAATGCTCTTCTGAAGGAACAGATCTGCTCCACCTAAAGTTTCCCACTGCATCCCACCTTTGTGTAAAACAGATTCCCCTCCATAAAGTCTGCATCTCAGCAATTTGCTGTTTTCTGCTCCAGGGACTGAAAACCCACTCAAGCTTGAGCTACTTCAGCCATCTCCACTGATGGCATACTCACCTCGGGAACATATATTGCTTGTTTTCAAGATTCCAGGTTGAGGGCATTGGCCTTTGCTTGTTTAGTTACGTTACTATAAGCCACGGATGTCTAGAACAGGGCCCAAAGGCTTGTTGGCTTTGGCATTCTGGACGTTTTGGATGCTATCATTCTGTGTAGAAGGACGCCCATGCATGGGGAGACATTGGGTAACACCTCTGCCCTCTGTGCATTAGATGCCACTAACTGGCCCCCCTCCTTCCTGTGCCAACTAGTTCTGAAAACTAAAAATGTCTCCAAACTTTGCCCAAATTCCCTGGGCAGCAACATTGCCCCCAGATGATTACCACTTCTCCAGGGATAATGAACATTGTCATTATCGTTCCAATCGTGTTCCGTGTTCTCTGTGAGAGGAACGCCTGCAGGTTTGGGGTAATTTGCATAGTAAATGTTGGTCTTTCTCTTTGAAGTGACCAGTGGCATTGCAGAATGACAAGGTTAAAATGTAATCAAAAAGCTGTTCAGGTCTTCTGGGTTGAGTCCCAAATCCTCCAGATTATATTAGTTCATAACATCAGATAGTGTTGGGTCTTTTCTGGTTGACAAATTGGATTTTTTTTAAAGCAAGGCAGTTGGTATTAAGTATTTAGGATTAAATGGGAGAATAAGGGGAAATCATTTTCTCTTGCCCTTAACTGAATTTTAGAGAGTCTGTTTGGAAGAGCAAGTTCAATGTCAGGGAGAGAGAATGTGTGAAGACACCTCATTAGGACCCATGTAAAAACAGACTTAAGATGCTTGGAGACTCAAAGAACATTGACCTGTAATGGACTCTTTAATATATATTTTTTTAGTTGTAGATGGACAGAATACCTTTATTTTATTTATTTTATGTTGTGTAGAGGATCAAACCCAGTACCTCACACATACAAGGCAAGCACTTCACCACTGAGCCACAACCCCAGCCCTGCAATGGACTCTTTGCTCAATTTTATGTGTCAACTTGGCTGGTCCGTAGAGCCCAGATATTTGGTTAAACATTTTTCTAGATGTTTCTGCAAAGGTGTTTTTGGATGTGGTTTACATTCAAATTGAAGACCTTTGTGTAAAACAGATTCCCCTACATAAAGTGGTGGACCTCCTTCAATGTATTGAAGGTCTGAACAGAACAAAACCCGCACCCTCTCCCTGAGCAACAGGGGACTCTGCAGAAGAGATCCCCAAGACTTCACTGCAACATAGCTCTTCCCGGGCTGCCAGCCTGCCAGCCCACCCTGCAAATAGAGAATTTTCCCAGTCTCCATAAGTTCATGATCCAATTCTTTAAAAAAAGTTTGTGTGTGTGTGTGTGTGTGTGTGTGTGTGTGTGCCACTAAGGACAGGGATATGTTCTGAGAAATGCATCCTTAGGTGATTTTGTTATCTGCAAACACCTTAGAATGTACTACACAAATCAAGATGATGGCCACATCCCTATGCAACTGAGTCTTATAGGCCTACCACTATATATATGGCCTGTTGTAGAACAAAACATTGCTATGAGGTACATGACTGTCTATCTACAACATCTTATTGGTTCGGTTTCTCCAGAGAACCCTAACTAATATAACCATTCCGAGGACATTTCATGTACTCAAAGTTTCATGATTTGCCACCGTCACCCACTCACCTTCTTGTTCTTCAGGAGCATATGGTTATAGAGGCCTCCTGGGAAGGTTACAAAATGCCTAGGATTTTGTTTTGTTTTGTTTTTATCCTGCAGAGGCCAGCAGGATGCCAAGTCTTGGGGGGGAAAAAACTTTACTTTGAGTTTGTAAAAAAAAAGCATTTAACCAGCGGAGCATCTGTGGAGTCAGGAAATCTGCAGAACAGTGGAAGAACATCATGGGCTGTCCAGTCAGGAGGTTCCATGAAGACCTTAAAAGTAACCTAGCCTATGTGAGTCACTGGGTTAAGTTATCAGCACCACATATAAATAAGTGAACAAAATAAAAATTCATCAATATCTGTAAACAAAAAAGTAAATTTATGTATTCAATGCACACAAAAAGCATGTCATATAAGCAAGAAAATAGGCTGAAAATAAAAGATGCAAACATGAATTTCACATGGTCTTGCATTTCTGATAAATTAGTGAGAAAGAGATACATATAAATTATTATAATATGAAATGTTCTATAAAACAAATGGGTACAATATAGTATGACATTATGTATGCCACAGAAGGTACAGATAATTGAGTATGTACCTTAGCATGACACTATAGAGGTGGAAACTTAGGGTTTAAACTATAATTTATGGAGTTTAAAGGTAGAATAAGCACCGAAAGGGCAACCTTGCCTGTACTCATTTCTAATCACCTAATAAGAAAAGTAAAGTAAATGCACCTATCTTGACTCATTATGGATGGCCTCATTGATTGTGGACTGTGGGGATACACAGGGAAACCTCTGGGCATCCCTGTCTCCCCACCCAACCAGGAAGAAATGCCAGCTAGACCTCCATGTGGACGTTTCTTCTCATAATGTTATGACTATTCTGTACTAATTTCCTAGGGCTGCTTTCTTAATGTGTTTGGGCTGCAATAACAAAAATACTGCTCACGGTTCTGAGTTCCAGGAAGCCCAAGATCCAGGTGTGTGGGCAGACTGTAGTCTAGTGAGGGCCTTTCCTTGTAGTTGGCACCTTCTCACTCTGTGTTTTCATGTGGAAGGGGCAAGGCAGCTCTCAGGGGCCTCTTTGGGAATTCTAATACCATTTGTGAGGACTTCACCTTAAGACCTAATCACCTCCCCAAAGGCCCCACCTCTCTTATTATCACTGTGGCCATTGGGTTTTAAGATTTGAATTCATAGGGGACTCAAACATTCAACATGAGCAGACATTTTAATGTTCTTTCCTCCCACCCAGGGGACATCTTTGCTCAGTCCTGAGCTCCATACTGTCTTTCCCACAGGAAAATGGTAAATGTGGCCAGTCTTCTGAAGGGTATCAAATAAAAGGGTAAAAGGATCCTTACCAAATAACAATTGGGACATGATCTCTGCAGGGTCCTCAGTGTCCATGAGGTGAAGTGGAAATGATGGCAGTCCTTCCTCATAAAATCACTCTGAGGATGAACTATACTAAGACATTAATATCCTTGGAATACCTCCAGGCTTGGGGTGGTGGCAGGGAGGTTACTAGTCAGTTTTTTTCATTGCTGTGACCAATATACCTAACAAAAACAAAATAGAAGAAAAGTTTATTTTGGATGTCAGTTTCAGAGGTTCAATCCATAGACAGCTAACTCCACTGCTGTGGGCCTGAGGAGAGGCAGGACACCATGGTGAAAAGAAGGGTGTGGTGGAGGACAGCAGCTCAGGACATGACAGCCAGGAGACAAAATGTAAACCCCAAAGGCACACTTCCAGTGACCTATTTCCTCCAGCTACACTCTACCTCCCAAGAATTACCACCTAGTTAATCTTTATCAGTGGATTGAACAACTGATTATGTTGCGCCTTTTGTGATGCATTCATTTTTTCTCTGAACCTTCTTGTGCTGTCTCATGCATGTGCGTATGGAGGACACCCCTATCTAGACCATAGCAGGAGGATCAATTTAATCTATGGTTGCTACTACCATCCCTTTTTCTGCAGCAACTTCTAATCCTGCCCCCAGGAGCCCCTCAGTTTGGTTGAGAATGAGGCTTGGGCAACAGATCCACAGAGTAAATGTGGGAAGATATAGAGGTCATGAGCTCTCTGGTTGGAGCACAAAAAGAGGCCCAGGAGCAGGTGCTTGGGCATTTCCTGTTTGAGACCAGCAATATGAGGGATTGTAGGGAAGACCACAGCCATGTCCAGCAGGGAAGAAGGAGGAGGGATCACTGAGAGATCAGGGTTAGAAGGTGGAAGAGGAGACTTCATTAAAAGCATTTTTTTGTTGTTTTTTTATGAGATTCTTCTTTTCAAGATTTATTTTATCACTTTAAAAGAAAGTAATATTTAAACATAATACTTGTCTGTGATAATGTTGATTTTTTTCCATTCTAGGATGCTATTTTGCCTCCTGTCTTCAAAACTATTTGGAGGAGTAAACAATTGCATTTTAAAAATAACAAGTGATTTCTAATCCTACATCCCCATCTGATTCACACTGTCAGGATCTAGCATAGCAGACTCCATGATAGTGCATGGTTAAAGGTAATGAAAACAGGCAGCCACACTGAAGGGTATCTGTATCCAGGGTTCCAATTAGTTAATGACTCCTTAGCAGGCTCTCCATCACTTGTGATGGTGGAGACCTTTGTTTAGTGCTTGCCTGGTGAACAGACTTTCCTCTTGGGAGCCAACTCCTTTGCCCCACTCAGTCCACACGTTATCAGTAAAGCAAACTCTAGCCCAAGTTCAGAGGTGAGCATGTAGCTCACACCTGGAGTAGAGCTGACTTCCCCTGGGGATCTCATCACCCCCGAGGCTTTCAGGTGTATGAAGGGTCTTCAGAACCCAAGTCCTGGTTCTCTAAAGTGGGCACCACTCATTCTGGTCTTCCTACGTCCTTGAAGCAAAAAAACAAAATCCAAACTAGCTGGAGCCAACACCCAGTAGCAAAAGCTGACTCTGTCCTTTCTTCCTGGCATAGCTCTCCCCCACTGATGCACTAACACAGTTGTTCCACCTGCTGCAAGGTTAATACAGTAATCATATTACTTCCCGATGCACGCCTGGGTAATGTCCATCATCTCAGGATGACTTTGTGTGTGCTGTTACATGTGTGGTCTGTGGGATTCCTCACACTGGAAAGGGAGTGGGGTCTCACAGAGGAAGTCAGTCCTTGAATCACTTTGTGATGTCTCAGGTATGTGAATGTACGAATGAGGGGGGGAAATCCTCTTTATTTGAAGGAAATCAATCTCTATCTTCAGTTGAAATAAACGATCAGAATGGTTAAGACAGCAGGAGTGCGAATATTAAAAATGATGTGAAAGCCAAAACCAAGGGAGCATTTTCCTCTGAAATATAGAGAAGGAGAGCAGCCTGGAGACTCAGAGAGGAAACTCCGAGAGCCAAACCCAGAGAGGACACTGCAAAATCCAGTATACAAGTAAAATGTCTAGATTTACTTAAAACCTGTGTGTTCCTCCTGCTCATTTCTCACTTGACACTTTTTTGAGATTCTAGAATGTGTGTTTTTTTTAATTTTTAAAAAATATTTTGTATAGTTGTAGATGAAATCATGCCTTTATTTTGTTTATTATTTACTTATTTTTTGTGGTGCTAAGGATCAAACCCAATGTCTCACATGTGCTAGGCAAGTGCTCTGCCACTGAGCTACAACCCCAGCCCCTAGAATGTGGTTTTTAAGGAATTCCAAGAAGAGTTGGTGCTTCAAAAGGAATTTTAAAAAGTAAGTTTTGTGTGTCCTGACTTGAATGAGATTATTAAATGAAGGACAGCACTGTTATCTAAGGTTGGTTCCCATGAGAGGAATCCCTAATTAGAAAAAAAGAAACAAAAAAAAATTCTGGTGACAGAATAAGCTCATTTTTTCCATCAGCCCTTGGGATTTGTCTTCTAGAATAATCTTAATAGCCCTAGACTTAATTATATGTTTGTGGCAAATGACATGTGTATGTATCCATTATATTTATATATCTGTACACATAGATTATATGTATAGATATAAATGCATAGATATGGATATATTATGTATTTTATATATACACACACATACATGTATGTGGATATGCAATATGGATATGTGGCAGATTGATAAATAGATTATGTCTGACTATATATGCATGTATACATATGTGTGTATATGTATATTTATATATAAACATAATCTATTCGTTTACTGGTTCTCTATATATTTATTCAGAGGTAAGATCTATAAAATTTGCATAAACATATGGTTATTAGTGTTACAAAGGACACATGACAAAGTATTTTCTATCTTATCAGTGTTTCCATTTTGATAAGATATTATAAACTAAAAATACATATTCATAAGAGTATTTTCCATATGATAAATATGGACTTGTCATGGTAGCTATGAGATTTTTGAAAGGTCCATTTCTGATTGTGGGTCTATGTGTTTAATAGACACCAAAGAGCTGTGTTCTACCTTTTGAAGTCATGTGCTATTCTAAATGGCCTGTGTTTTTCAGAGAGCTTGGTCAGTTCCTAATTAGGAACTTCCCCTCTTTGCTCTTCCACTTATCCTACTGTAGAAAAGCTTTTTCCTTTTTAGGATATTTTAATTAATTCATTCTCAAAGCCCTCCTTGTTTATTTCATCACAAATGAACAGCTGAAATCCCCTTTGGTCATGTCATATGATATCTAGCATTGATATCTGGCTTGATGTCATAAGTAACTTTTCTTCATCATCTGAGTGTGAACATTTAATTGAGGACTAAAATGGAGTATTCAAAACATTTATTGTCTTGCAAGGCAGGTTGAGGTTGACTGTCAGTTGTTAACTAATTGAAATTAATTCCCATTGCTTCTCGAGTTTTGAAGCTAATAGTGCTCATTAATTTGGAGATACTGACATTGATAAAAAGAAAATTGGCATCTTATAGTAAGAAAAAAATACATTTTAAACTGAGATTCCATTGCTCATGATATATTACAGTTTGACAAGTCCAGTAACTTCGTTTTTTCATCTATTGAAGATCATGTTCAATTAGTTGAACTGGATTGTTGAACCACTTATGCTCTAGCAGCCACTAAATTATATAAGACAAGGAGGAGAAGGGAAAGAAGGGTGGCAAAGAGGAGGAGAAGGCTCTGGTTGGAAGTTGAGTGGGTCATGCATCTGTCATGCCTCTGTACTTAAAGCACATTTTATGTGCCAACATGCTCTGGGGGATGAAATGGAAGATGGATCCTCACTTTTTCATCATTCAGCTCAGTTTTCTGAAGGCATTTCACTATTTCCTTAGTTTCTTTACTGTATCTGATGTGTAAAATCTCATAGTGGAGCATAGCCATGGGCCACCAATTTGGAGGACTCTTCAGAGAAAAGGCAGCACACTCATGAAGCTAAAACTGTGTTTGGTAACTGGGCCATTTGCCAGAAAACCCAGTGTACCTTGAACAGCTGCTCTGTACTGAAGGATGTGGCAGTAAGATCCAGGGTGCTTCCCCAGCTTTCAACTGTGGCCCAGTGGTTCTCAACATCTCTGGAATTCAAACAGTAGTTACACTTCCAAAGACACATGGGCACAGCCTAGGTTAGCCAGTGTTTTGCTTAGCATAAGGTCACCACCAACCTCTTAGAACACAGGAAATGCAGCCTTGAAATAACCTTGGAGTTAAGAACAGTCTCTGCAATAGAATGAAAGGGCCTTACAAGGGGCAGCAGGGGGAAGTTGGTTTGAAGACAGATGTTTGGAGAACACTGACATGAAAGCCACACCAAGAAACAGTCACTCTCTGGACAATTAACTAATGTAATATTAGATGAAGGTACTCATTTATGTCACACTGACTGTGAAAAAAAATCCTGGATTCTCATTTACTTTTCCTGCATATACTGTTTTGAATGTTTGATGAATTAGTGAATGACTAGGATTATATAATTTCTTCTGTATATTTTTTGAGTTTGCAAAGAAGCAATAATCACAATCTTAATCATTTCTTTAAAAAAATCCCAATATCCATTATACTGAGTGAATTAACAATACCTGTTTCAGGGAGCAAGTCCATAGTGTGGCCCCCAAGGACCCCGATCTCCTGTTGCTCACATCCAATATCTTCTGTGAAATTCCTTTTACCCTTTTCGTATTTAAAAGAAAAAAAGCAAAGTGTTGAGAGAGTCCAAATGCCCATGAACTGATGAATGTTCAAAGAAAGTATGATATATAAACACAAAGGAGCATTTAAATAAGCCACACATAAAAGAGAAAATACAGTGTGATTCCATTTACATGAATAGCATGTCAATAGTTTGGGTATGATGTATCCTCCAAAAGCTCTTGTGTTGTTGCGGAAATATTCAGAGGTGAACTGTTTGGATTGTGAGAGATATAGCCTAATCAGTCCATCTAGTTTGAATGGAATAACATAGATGTTAGCTGTAATCAGGTGTGGTGTGGCCAGTGAAGGTAGGTCCCTGGGGTATGCCTTGGAGGAGTGCATCTACCTACAGCACTTCCCTTTCTCTCTCTGCTTCATTGACTTCCATGAGTTGAGCAGTTCTCCTCCATCATGCCCTTCCAACATGATGCTCTGCTTCACCATGGGCCCAGAGCAATGGAATCACCTGATCATGGACTAGACCTCTGAAGCTGTAAGCCACGATAAACTTTTCCTCCTCTAAATTGTTCTTATCGGGTATTTTGATCACAGTGCCAAAAAAGCTACCACAATGAGGTACCTAGAGTATCAAATTTATGGAAACAGAAAATAGATTAGTGGTAAACAGGAACTGGGTGGAGGGGACCATAAGGAGTTAGTGTTTAAGTACATCCTTTCTCTCTGGGATGACGAAAATGTCCTGAAATGGTGATCATTGTACAACATTGTGGACATACTGTTATAGTTAAAGCTTTGTCCCAGGGTTTCATAAACTCACTTCCAGACCACTCACATATAATCGAATCAAGCCTTTATTGAAGCACACTGGTGGTGGCTGACCAGAAAATAAAGCTGTTCCCCTGATCAGCCCCGAACAATTGCAAGGGCACTTCTTATAAGCCTGAAAACTGCAAAAGGGATCTTCAGGGAGTCTAGTCAATGCAAGCAAGCCAGGTTACAGAAGTGGGACAGTGCAGTCAAGTGGAGGGAAGTCTAACTAATCACAGTTAGCCCAGTCACCCCAGTTACAGAAACTGAGCCCCGTTACCCTAGTTACAGAAACAATACCCCATTAGGTAGTTCCATGTTCTTAAACGTTTCTATAGCAAAAGGAAAAGAACATCTTGCTCCAGTCATGACTCTTCTACTTGGCATGGTTGTTTTACAGGATGAAGTCATTAAACAAAATGGAGTCACATTTGCTCTTACTATCACAATACTTAATGCCACTGAATGGCACACCATAAGTAGTTAATTAAATATAAAATTTATGTTGAACATGTTTTACCATAATAAAAGAATAGAAGCCAGCTATACGCTGACCAGGCACTAGTTCTTACACACAGAAAACATAAAGAGGAGTGTGTGGAAGCGACAGGGAAGTGGAAAGAATGGAAGCGGCCCCCATGGACTTGAACATGATTCCAGAGCAGTAGCTTCTCTCAACTTTGTAGGAAGCTCCAAAGCCCACTTCTAAGGAGAACATCATTTATTATCCCTCGTTTATTATTTGCCAAATATATTACCAAAGTAAGTTCTTTAATCTCTTTCCCAGACTTTCTCATGATCCAGTAAAATAATAACAATAATAGTCTGTTACAATGTATTGCCTAATTATAATAAGTATAAGACTCAATTTAAAGAATAAATGTAAAGTAGCTTTTTAAATTAGATGGCATAATATTGCTCTACAGAAGAATAATATTTATTCATATTATTCAAGAAATACTGCCTCATGGTGATCAGATTTAGATATTTTTATTCATTCATTGAAAGTAGCAGGCAACATTGCTAATATTGTAAATGGGACCTTTAGGAGTATGAACACTTTGTGTCTTCTAAGCATTGTGCATGTTTTTACACATAAACCCATAGGCATGCAAATTTAATAAATATATGTGGCTCCATGTATGCACATTTATACAAATACACACACACATGTATGCACACATACAGATACACACACACACACACACACACACACACACATACATACAGACTGAACCTACTCTGAATAGGTAACTTCAAATCCTGTAACTATTGATATGTTTTCATTTTTTTTAAATAAAAGGTTTGATTGCCCTACACTGTTGCTTTAGTAAAAATGAAGGCAAAACAGGCAACATACAACAGGACCCTTACACACATCCCACAGTGCTACGCATCTGTCATTCAGACCCAGGCCTTCGATTGAAGCACCTGTGTGTAATATGCTACATTAGCTCATTCATGGCAGTAAGCACTTATAAGTTTCAAGGAATGAGAATGCACTTCGGTGATCTCAGTCAATAGGATGGGTCCCATCATGTGTGATCTGGATGCTCACAGATAGGCAGTGTTCATTTTAAAACATATATTCCCAAAGTAGGCTTAAAAGGTGATACTTGAATTTATACTTCTTTATTCATTTAAAAATATTTAATGATAATTCAATATAAAAATTTAACATTTACTTCTGTGGTGCTTAATATTTACCATTTCTGGATTCCTTTCCAAAGGGCTATCCCCACCCTGTGGGAGGCCACTACCGTGGGAACCCTGTTATCTGTCCCCTCTTCTCTTCACTAACCTAAAATTGTCCATCAATTTCAGGTATAATTATCCAGAAATTCCCTCCCCCAAAGCCTAACTAGCCACATTGTGCAGAACATAACACAAAGCTGGCCGCACCCAGCGCACCTGCAACCCATGGAGCCTCCCTCTCCACTGTCACCCAATTGTTGTCAAGCATGTTCTTTACTCTGAGTTCCTTACACATTTCACTGAATGTCTCCCTTAATGAGCAAGAGCCAACAGGCAGCTAAACCTTGGCAGTTGATCAGGGTTGTGTTGGCTGGGCTAGAAGCCCAAGGAGTGGCCTCCTGTGGGTGCTCAGAATTCATGGACAGCCCTGGGAAGACTGGACTGGGGTCATTCCTACTGCTAAGTTCTGGTTCAGCCCTAAATCTGAAGGCCACTAAGCAGCCATGATGGGACCATCTCATTGAGAGGCTCCCAGGGCAGCTGGGGGCTCAAATTATTAAGAAAAGCATGTGCATCTGTCCACAGACATGGACCGCAAGTTAACAGTGGTCATCACCAACGCGCTTTGGTTTGTCTCCTCTTCATGAAGGATCATATGCTACTAGGGTGCCATATTCTGCCCTCTCGATACCGTTGACAGTTTGGGAAGATAGGTATTAATTTACAGGTGAAAAAATGACAGCTGCCATCATACGGACCTTGAGTCCATGATGCTTGGTGGTCCACAGGTGCCAGGAGTTTGCATGGTTGTGGGGTCTCACTGGTTAGAAGTTTCTGGAACTCATGGACTCCATGGGGACACTGGGCAGGGAAGCCCCTGGTGGAGAGGGAGGTAAATTCACCCCAGAGCGAAGCTACTTCCCTATTTCCACAATCCCACCAAATCAGAACTGCCCAGCTTTCTCACAGTAAGAATTTAATGACTGACAGAAAAACAAGCCAAAAGTAGTTCTTTGGAGCTGTGTCTTCTGCCACCTGTTTTCCTCTCTCACTTATTGCTTGGACTCACTTCAGAGCAAAGCTTCCTAGTGGCCTTTCCAGACTTAAAGCCCCACCGCCTGGTACTTGTGGACACCAGCACCCAGGGAGGGGTCTGCTCTCATACTCCTTGGGCCTCTTCAGTCCCGAAGCCTGAAGCCTCCATTGTTCCAGCCTTCCATGGCTGCCTGTTAAACCCGCCTTTCCCTCCTTGTTTTCCAGCCCACCTAAGCCGACTGTGTTCATCTCCGGAGTCATCGCCTGGGTAAGCTCACCCACCCACCCGCCCTGCGGCACCTGCAGCGCCCGCATCAGATGGGAGTATTGTGCCACCACCTGATGCTGGTTCTTGGGAACCCATCCTAGACTAACCTGCAACACTGCACACCCCTGCGCCCCCCCACACACACCTGGGGCCTGTGACTTTCATTTTTGTCCTATTTCCTTCATGGAGCCCATGTCTGCTGCAGAGGGGACCTGGCTGCCCCGTGGTCAGGAACACCTGCCTCTGCCCCTGCCCTCTGCAGACAGCCAGGGCTCCACAAACCACGCCCTGGGGCAGGAGCTCTTCAGTGACCTCAGCTAAAAGTGTTCTCACATTTTTAAATGACTTAAAACATCAACATAAGAATCATGTCATGACACAAGAGAATTTAAGAAATACAACTTAGTGTCCATGAATAGCTCTAGTAGCATGTAGCCATGCCCGTCCACTATGTCCTAGAGATGGCTCTTTCTTCTGCCCTCTGCCGAGTTAAACCCATGGTTTAGTTGCACCCTAACCCTTTGAATCCCCCTCATCTTGGAGACTATACTCTGCCTGTCTGCATGCTCTCTCCATAATGCCACCTGGGCTCTGCTGCTCTCTGCACATCCAGGTCCTGATCACGCCATGCTGAAGAAAGGGTCACTAGTGAGGTCAGCTCTGTGATGGAGCTATAGCCACAGCCATCCAGACACCCTGGGACAGACAGACATGTCTGCCACACCAGCATAAGTGTGAGGCCACCCCGTGGCCAGGGCTCCACTAAGTACACTGGGGCTCTCGCCCACCCTAACCTCGTCACAGCCCACTGTTGGTGCAAGAAGCCAACTGACCCCCCCACCCCCTGGAAAACACCAGGCCCATTCTCCTGTGCCTTTCCTTCCCCACCAGCACCCAGGCCGGGCCCACAGTCATGATGGCAAATCTGAGGCTCAGGTTTGGGTCCTTTTGCCTCTAATGTGGATATGATCACAAAGATCTAGCAGGGGAAGCTGCCAGCACCCAGCTCAGGGCAGAGTGAGTCCTGCTGTGCATCTGTCTTGTGGCCTGGGGCAGAGCCAGCAAACACAGTCCCTGTGGAGCCCTCCCCTCCCCGCCCCTGGTCCTGAGGCCCCCTGAGAGCCTCGGCCCCCAGCCACAGGAGAGGGGCTCCTCGCTGCTGAGAGGTCACTGCCCCATTGCCCCTCAGTCACTGATTTCCCTACAGAAAACCAGTGGACACTGGGTGTGGGCCCTGGCACCTAGCCCACCCTTTCACAGTGGCTCATTTGTATCTCCTGACAGAGTGAAAAGGACTTCCTCCTAGCGGCTGCACAGGGGGCTCACCAGAAACCTCATGCCTCCATAGACAAGCCCCCTTCCCCCAGGACCCACCACATCCATCAGCCTCACAAGTGAAGGAGCACCTACACCCCGGCAGTCCTGGCTTCGCTTCCCTGTGACATCCCCCATGGACACCCAGCACCTTCTCCAAGAGCTGCTCAATCTGAGAAATCTAAGACAAAGCCAAACACCCCTTCCTTTGTCTTAAATTTCCATATTTAAAATTAGAAACATTCAAACCCCAAATGTGTCCTAGGAGTCTTGGCGGGATGTCATTGAAAGATCCTCGCACCCTCCCCCAGAAGTGCCAATAGCAGAATATGCTGAGACCCAAGTAAAATGAAGTCCTTCACCCTTTAGCCTAATTCTGTCCCCACAATGTTCTGAAGTCCTGCCTGTGGTCCTGAGAACAAGAGGGCACCGTGTGGCAAGATTCAATAAGGTTAAGGAAAAGCTCAACTATTTCATGAATTTTAGTAAAAACATAACAGTCTGCATGGCCATGGGAGGGTATGGCATAGGGCTGGGCTGGTAGATCTCAGGGAGGGTCTTTGAGCAGTCACTTTACACTGAATACCCTCCCTGGGCAACAGGAGGTCTCATTACCAGGTACCCAAGCATCACAGGATGCAAAGGAAAGTGGTCATCTCTGAAAAGGCTCTTTCTTTCCAGAGGCCCTTGTTCTGAGGACGTGGGCAGGGGGATCCCAGGAGCACTTGCTGAGTGAGATCAGCATCGTCTCAGTCCAGGCTCTGGGAAGAAGGAGACAGACCTCAAGGTTCAGCAGTCACCTCTAGGGCTGCTCTGGCCTTCTGGAGGTGACCACTGCCCAGGGTGGAAGAAGACACAGCTAGCTCTGGGGTGCTTCACACAAGAGTTGAAAGCATGAGAGACATCGTCAAGGCCTGCCCTTTGCCTCCCCAGGGATCACCATGTCCCCCCGAGCGTGGTTTGTCTCCCTGTGACCAGAATCCCTCATACCCAGGCACACATCTGTCTGCACCCACCCTCACTTGGGCACATCAGATTGTGCAGTTTCTACATATGTCTCCTGCCCCAAGATGCCCTAGATTAGTCCTTGTCTTGAGGCTATGGTGTGCTCTGCTTTTCCAACAAAGCATTCATGAGAAGTTTCTGGAGTGCTGCTCAGGAGAGGGTGTGCCTGACCGTCCCACCCACCAGCAGTGGAGTCTGCTGGAGGTCCAGGTGGCACTGTGGGCATTGCTGACCAGCTTTTCTGGTACCTTCTCCAGGCTTGTGTTCCAGGTGGAAAAAACCAAGGCAAGCTGGTCAGGATCAGCTTGTCCTCTTCCCTGATGGAGAAGCCCAGCACCACATTGATGGGCAGCATTGGTTTCCTGGGATGCCAGGGCATAACCCTCAAGGCTCATGTTTCATATTTCTTAATCACTGAAACGTAGGTATGAACAGAGGGTGTCTCTGGAGACCCAGACTAGGCTGGCAGTACTGCCATGGAACACACCACAGGAGCAGCCTGCCCCTGTCTTGTTGAAAGGACCTCCTGCTGCCAGAGGCATGCCAGTTTTTCCAGAGGCACATTCCGTAAACTCCAAGCTAGATTGCACATGCAACTGTGGACTCTAGATCCATAAAAGCAAGTGCTTTTCTGAATGAGTTTATCAATAGCTGATTTCAAGAATAATAGAGATTCTAATAAAGCTCCCGCATCAATTCTCATGGCTTGTTTCTCTCAGAGATTCCCTTTTACATATTCCTGGGGTTGCCAGGTGGTTTCAGTAGAAATACAAATGTACATATGTGATGAATATTTTCAAAAAATCATTTCCCAGTCACAGATCTTAACTGTTGAACACCTGGCAACTGGAGCATAATCATATACTGAGATTGGCAAAAAATGGAAAAGCTTAATGTAGTTGGTTGAAATGTATTACTTGGGCCCAGCAGCTGTGCTGGCCCTGTGCTTAGCAGGCCCATTGGGAACAGATTTTAAAGAGAAGTACTCGTAGTAAGCCTAGGGGTGGTAGTCCCATAGGTGGTTCTTTGTTATATGCCAAACATCTGCCTTCATGAGAAGGTGTCCCAGAGGAAACCAGGAGGCAGACAACTCAGAGGTGCAGGACCAAATCCGTGTTTGATCTGGGAGGGACCCCTGGAATTTTCTCCCTGGAAGCTGCAAGGTCAGGATGGACCAAGCTTGGGCGTGGCCGTTATGCACACAATGCAACTCCCTACAGCCCTCTCTGTCACATTCTGCTGCCTCTGGAAGCTGCTGTTTGTATGTGTGTGTCCTGTCTCCTGGGGACAGGGCTGAGGGTCTTACTCATTTTGTGTCAGGGGGCAGTCGATATTCTCCATCAATCCACAGTGGTGGATGGAAGCACCACACACACATCAGATGTGGACGGGACTGACCCCAGGTGCTTCCCTGTCACTAAGTAATACCATTGTCCCCTGCATTGGTTCCCTGCTGCTGCCATAATAGAGCCACAAACTGAGTGGCTCCAAACAACACAACCGCATCCTCTGCCCATTCTGGAGTCTGAATGTTGAAAGTCAAGGTGCTGGCAGGACATCTGTCCTCCCTCTGAAGGCACAAGAGGGGCTTCTTCCCACCACCAAGCTTCAGGCAGTCGCCACCTTTGCCATTTTTTTTTTTTGCTCAGAGCAACATAAATCTCATCTCAGACTCTGCAGGCACATGGCCATCCCTTTCTGTGTGTGTCTATGTCCAAATGTCCCAAAGGACACCAGTCATTAGATTTGTGTCTCCTCTGATCCAATGTGACATCATCTTCACCAATTAAAAATGCAAAAACCCTACTTCCAAATGAGGTCACATTTGCAGACAGTGGGAGTCAGTGCTTGAATATTTTTTGGGGGGACACTAGTCAACCCAGGACACCAACCTCTTGATAAACTCCTGGAAACAACAGTCCATTAATTGTTCCTTTAGTAAATCACCTTTCCATCACTGCATCCACCATGCTCAGTTCATGGCAGTGCCACTGGTCACCAAGCAAAGCCATCTGCAGGGGTGGGGAGAGAAGACTAGAAGGGGGCGCAAAGAGGCAGATGCCCCCCTTTGCAGAGAGCTGTCTGTCCCTGGTTCCCATAGCTCATAAGCCTACCCTTGAGCAGAAAATGAGGGGGAGATAAGCAGACGTGGACACAGGGAAATGGTGTTGAGGTCAGGAAGAGGACAGCTAATGGCACACATTGCAGAAGCACAAACTCAGCCTCTCTGCAAAGCCTCCCATTCTGCACAAGAGGCAAGGAGAAATGAAAGCGTGCACCACACAGGGCCAGCTGAAGGTGGTTCAAAACCATCTGAGCCTTGAAAGACTGAACTGAGAGTAGAATGGACCGCAAGTGGAGTTGTTCCAGCCAATCTTAGGACTTCTTCCAACATTGACCAGAGACAGACCTTGGAGGAAAAAAAAATCCACTTTACTTAGGCATGGTTACCAACAGGGTGGGCTGGTGCAAGGTCATGAACCAGAGGATCAAGTCTTGTGTCAGAAACTCGAATATTGATTGGAAGGGCACAAACACTCCCACACAACTATACAACCAGTCCTGGCTCTTCCCTAAGCCCAGGTTCAGGTGTCAGGTAAGCACCCATGTGCACACGGCCACAAAGCTACAGGGTGAGATATGCCCATCATTTGCAAGAGGCCTGGCAATGGAGACATGGGAGTGACCTCCAGCCAAGGGGAGGGCACAGCCTGGGCGGGAGGAGCCTTGAGCTCAGACAGCCAGAGAACGAGCAGGGACTGTGGGGAAAGGCAGATATTGTCGACCTTGCAGGTTTGTAATGAATTAATTATTTTTAAAACATCTTTTTAAATTTTTTTTATTATTAGTTGTTCAAAACATTACAAAGCTCTTGACATATCATATTTCATACATTTGATTCAAGCAGATTATGAACTCCCATTTTTACCCCGTATACATATTGCAGATTCACATTGGTTCCACATCAACTTTTTTACATACTGCCATACTAGTGTCTGTTGTATTCTGTTGCCCTTCCTATACTCTACTATCCCCCTCCCCTCCCCTCCCCTCTCCTCCCATCTTCTCTCTCTACCCCATCTACTGTAATTCATTTCTCTCTCTTGTTTTTTCCCCCTTTCCCCTCACTTCCTCTTATATGTAATTTTGTATAACAATGAGGGTCTCATTCCTTTACCATGCAATTTCCCTTCTCTCTCTCTTTCCCTCCCGCCTCTCGACCCTGTTTAATGGTGATCATCTTCTCATGCTCTTCCTCCCTATTCTGTTCTTAGTTGCTCTCCTTATATCAAAGATGACATTTGGCATTTGTTTTTTAGGGATTAGCTAGCTTCACTTAGCCTAATCTGCTCTAGTGCCATCCATTTCCCTGCAAATTCCATGATTTTGTCATTTTTTAGTACAGAGTAATACTCCATTGTTTATAAATGCCACATTTTTTTAATCCATTCATCTATTGAAGGGCATCTAGGTTGGTTCCACAGTCTAGCTGTTGTGAATTGTGCTGCTATGAACATCGATGTAGCAGTATCCCTATAGTATGCTCTTTCGAAATAATAAAGACATTTTTAAACTAATATTTTGGTTGACATCATATTGCCCCTCTAAAATACTCCCCTGCTATTTTAAATTTCAAAATCTATTCTGAATACCTTTCATATCAGACTCTTGCTCTGCAAACTCTTGGGTGTCCCATCCAATTCAAATTTTTCATTATCAGCCAGTTCATTTACCTCCTCTTTCTATGCTGTCTTCGGTATCCTTGGTCTCTCAACTGCTCTGCTAGAACATATTAAGTTCCCATCCCTTATGACATGATGCTTCCAAACCTATTCCAGATGCAGTTTACTATTTGGGATGCTAAACTAATGGAAAAAAATTAATTTCTTCATAATTACATTCATTACATAA
The DNA here is from genome assembly GCF_052094955.1 of Ictidomys tridecemlineatus. Taxonomy (NCBI): domain Eukaryota; kingdom Metazoa; phylum Chordata; class Mammalia; order Rodentia; family Sciuridae; genus Ictidomys; species Ictidomys tridecemlineatus. Next base: position 986,131 of record NW_027526137.1, read on the forward strand.
CCACATTCTTTGATAAATACACATTTTGAGTTAGTTGTTTTTTGAAACTTTAAAAGCCTGAAAAATTGTATTTTATTATCTGTAAAATGAAATTTGTTTTGACATAGTATTTCACTCCTGATTGTAAGCTTATTCTAAAACTTTATATCCCTTGATATAAATTACATCATTTTCAGTGTTGATGTGTACATTCATATTCAAGGTCTTTGATTTCACATAATTAGAGGAACTTTTCTTTGTTTGCTATCATATTTTTCCTGTAATGAAACTAGCTTATTTCATAGATCTCTTTCAAGTCTAGCATTACTCAATTTCATGTAATTCATATAAGTCACAATTATGAAAATTAAAATTTAAATATCTAGCATAAATAATGTGGTATTCAAAATAAGAATTAAATTATTTAATTATAAAGAATTTAAGGTTAAGGTACTTCATAATGTTCTATTTTGTGTTTAGTTATGAGCATGCAAGTATATTGTTATTTATTAAACTATTTTGTATATGCCTTTTAATAATCCATATCTCTAAATACATTTATCTAGAAACACCACCTAAACTTTGTACAAATGTTTTACGGTTTATGAACAAAAATATTTCAAAATGCATAAGATACAATTTGATCATAAGAATGGAAAAATAATGCACAACTCAAAATTATAGTCATTCTTGTATGAATAGGATTATGACAAATTAATAGCATTAAGATTATCAAGCTATAAAGTCTTATATTGCAGTATTATTCAAATGTAGATAAATATAAAACATTAATTTGTATAAAATATGCAAGAATTTCTAACTAGAGCCAATAAATGTCTTGAACAAATTGTCTCATTTTAAATCATTATACAATCATATATGAATATATGCAAAATTTGAATTTTTTAATTACCTTTTAATGGAAAGAGTAGCTATAGCATCTTCCTATTTATTTATTATTTATTTATTTATTTATTGTGTTCTTCAATCTGTTTATGTCTAAAAGGAGAGCAGAATGCATTTGAAAAAAATTCTACCTCAGGGAAGGCAATTTCAACTTTATAAGAACATCAGAAAGGGTTAATGTGGTACTGTGTGGTTAATTAAACAAAAACCCCCAATATTCTACTTCTTAATTAAAGGAATGTTCTAAATAGGACATTCGTTTTAACTTCTCTTCAGCAATACCCAATGGGCTTGTTTTGTCAGCCTAATGGTTAGATAATGGATTTCTATAATCCTGCTCTCCATGTGCCTTCATGGTCAAGGAAAATTTATTTTTCTTCTGAAACCAGTGTCCTTACTTTGAAATCAAATGTTTGTATATCCCCACTAACTCACATAGAAGTAGAACATATTTAGAGGGCAGTTGGACATTCATAAATGCATCTATTGAAAACTAGCTGGAAACTTCTTGAAGGCACAGTTGTGTGATTCATCTCTGGCACTTCATCACAATTTCCTTATCAATAGATGTAACTATTAAAATATTTATTTTAACTCAACCAATTGATGATAGAACTAACTGGTTTACTCCAGCATACATACACACACACACACACACACACACACACACACACACACACACACACATCATTATCATCATCATCATCATCATCATCATCTTATTTTAGACTCTTAACTTTTATGTTGCATACAGGTGATGATGTGCCTTGGTTTATTCCTGCCGTGATGCTATTATAGTTTGGATCTGGAATATCCCCCAAAGGCTCATGTATCAAAATCTTGGTCCTCAGTGCAGAAATGTTCAGAGATGAGACATTTGGGAAGTGATTGGATAACAAGAGTCTAACTTCATCATCTCCATTGATGGAATCATAACCGAATGGATTGTTGGGAGGTGGTGGAAACTGTAGGAGACAGAAACAAGTTGAGAGACCAGATCTTTGGAATTGTGCCCTGCCAAAGGATCTCTTTAAAATAAACCTTTCATCCTTTATGTTGATTTTCCCAGGTATTTTGTCACAGTGATAAAAAGCTGACTAATAAATATGCCATAATTATTTTTAGAGATGGCCTTATTTAAAGAGTGTGATAAGAAGAATAATAAGCCCCAAAATGTCTAATTCTTAGACATATATTCCATGAAAACATTATGTTACATAAAAAAGGAATTTTGCAGATATGATTCAGAATATGCATCTTGAGATGTAAAGAGTATCCTAGATTAACTTGGACCGAGTCTAGTCACATGATTCCATAAAAGCAGAGAATTGTTCCTATGAAGATCAGAGGGATATGACAAGATGGAAAGGGGAAAAAATTTCAAGCACAGTATGTTCAACTGTTTGCTGGTTTGAAGATGGAGGACAAGGCCCTAGGTCAAAGAATGTATATAGCTGGGAACAACCTTTTGCTCACAGCCACAAAGGACTAAATCCTATCAGTAATGCAAATGAGCAAAGAAATGAATCCTCTCCTAGAACCTCCAAACAGGAAAACACACCCTGATAGCAAGTTGGATTTTAGCCTGGTGAAGTTTTACAAAGTCACAAAACTGTGAATTAATAAATTCATTTCAGATGTCAAATTGGTGGTAATTTATTATAGCAGCAGGAGAAAACTAATAGAGATATTTTAATATGGTCACTCCAGTTGGAAAGCTACATCAGGGCCAGTGAACAGGGAACCTGCAGAGGGAAAGCCAAAATCATAAATTCCCTTCAATTTAAGAGTCAGAAAAGTGCAGAGTGTCCAGAAAGGCAGCCTCTCCATCCTCTTTAGCATGCATCTTATTTCCCTTAAGGTCTTGGAGAATGGGAGCATGTGTTATACACAGCAAGATATTAGGAGGGCTAGTTTATGTCATTAGAGACTGAAATTTTAATTTCATCTCTTCAGAAGAACTGGTTTAAAAATGCATACAGAAATGACAATGTTGGCAGTGTTTTAGAGTATCACAATACAGTTGAATGAATATGAGTTATTTGAAAGAAGAAAGCACTTAAGTGTTTAAGATAAAGCTGCTTTGGCTGCTTCAGATTTCCACTGATTGAGTGCAGACTTCTGCAATTGCCTCTGCAGCTGTTCAGGCTTCAGTGCTACTCTTTTAACTTGACATTCTGGAAATTAGTTACTTTAGTTTTAAACAGCTGACTTACTGTTAAGCAATAAAATACATCTCTTTAAGAATCATTTCTCTCCTCAGGAAAAGAAATTACATAAGTAACATAAACATACAAGCTGCAAGCTGAGTGGCAAATTCTTTGCTGCTGTAAAGCCTCCAAGGTCCTGAAGAAGGGCTCTTCCTTGCCTGAGAGATGGGCCACAAGGAAGAATCCATGTGGAGACAAGTTCGATTATGACTTTGATGGAGAAGAGGAATACTTTGAGGACAATGTAAAAATGGCCAGAAATCGAGAAAGCCATCTCCCAAACACCAGAGTTCTCTAGAGTGGTCCCCAGACCGCAGTATCTAGTAGAAACTCATTATAACAGAAAATACTTGAATCTCCCCCAGGCTTGAAAAAAAATTCTTGTGGTAGAACTCCAAACTCTACACTGTTACAAAAATCCTACAGGTGATCCAGATGTCTGCTAATGTTTGAGAAATAGTGACCTAACACAACCTCTCTGGTCACTTTGTAAATTTTCTTCTTAGCTTCTCTAAAGTTTTCTTTAATTCCTGAGATGCCTCCAGGAATTAAACAGAGGCTGTTCTTAGTAGGTTACTGCCCCTCAACCAAATTTATTTTAGGATACTGTGTATGAATGAGTTCTCACTATATCCAATAAGGTTCTTAATATGTCAAGTGCCCAATCAATGGAAAATAATTAAAATTGATAATACAGTAAGAACATGTATAGTGAGTGAAAGTTAAAAAGAGAAAAAAAATTCAATCTATTTGGTTTTAAATTTATTTTGTTTGCTGTCTACTTTTGAGCAAATTCATTTGCTTGCTAGCAGCAAAATATTGTCATGAAATATATTTTGAAAATATGGATTCTTAGGCCTTTTCCCTGCATTTTTTACATACTTATATCCAATACTTACTTATTTTCCTAAGAGAGGTCCTTTCTTTTGTCTTTTGTCTAGAACTTCAATAGTTTACCAGGAAGCTAGGAGCATGCTTTTTAAATTAATCATCTAATCATCTAAATAGTTGAAGGCTAATAACAGAGTTAGGAAATTTACCAATTGAAACTAATTTTTAGAAAATATAGCTTGCTATCTTTTTTGAGATTAGTTTTGTCAGACAAATGTTAATAGGTAAAAAAAATCACTCACTGTACATAATTAAAATATTTGGGGGAAAATGGCTGCAAATAGGACCTATAAAATGTTATATTTTAAATGCAACTTAATCCTATGGCTTTGCTTGTTTGTTGAATGTTCTTTAGATTGAGATATTATTTATACAATGCTGTTTTAAAGTATTAATTCACTGTGTGATATATTTGATTATCTTAATTTTTATGGCTAATCAATATTCCTTGTTATTCTAGAAAAAGTAGATGAAACTGAAAAGAATGACAATTATAAGCAAATAAAAATTATAAGAAACTTTTTTTGTACTGCAATCCACTTCAAAGCTCCTATACCTTGGAAAATGAAAGGAATGGGGGTTCTTAGTATATATTTGTGAAACTAGTTAATTTGGACTTCTCATACTCATGAGAAATTCTAAAATAAGAATTGAGGTAACACTTTGTACTACCTAAAATAATACTTAAGACAGTGATTGGAAACTACAACTTGTTGTTGACTTTCATTTTACTCATGTCTGAAAGTTTTCTATATATTTTGTCATTTTATAATAGCATTAGTCATTGAAGTACCTTAGTTATTTCTTTTTTTCCCCTGTAGTTAATAGATTGGTCTAAAAAAGTACATAGATATGCATATGAAAAAATGTCATTCACTGCTGGAAAGTAATCTATAAAGAATTTCTGCTGCTTCTCAATTAGTGAAGAGAAACCAGTTTGCTGTTTAATTCTCTAAGATGCTAGATATGCATTAACTGAGGAGAAGGAGTGATGTAGAGTGGAATTGCTAACTCGCTGGGTTACTGAAAGACAAATAAACATAATGTCTCTTTTGACTCAGTTTCCACATATGAAAAGCCATTTCAGTTTTCTGCATTACTACTAATGCTTCTCAGCAAAGCACCATGAAGCTGGGGAGCATGGCCATAGGAAGGGACGTAAACTGAGCTGAGTTTTCCAAGGGGCAGGCCCATGGTGGGTAGGGTGCACAGTGACCAGTGCTGAGGATGCTGTGGTAAGATGCCTGCTCCATCTCTGTCCTGGGCTTTCTCCCTGTGGAGAGTGGGTCAGGATCCTTCCCTGGCAAGGGAAGACCTCAGGACGGTGAAGACATGTTCCCCTCCACCCACACAGGAATGCCACATCACATGCAGATGGATTTCACTCAGGTTTGCCCCAGGAGGCCAGGGCAGGAAGCAGGCTAGGACAGCAGGAGCCAAGACCACACTGCTAAGAATGCCTCCAGGTGGCCTTCCCACCAGATGATGTGCAAGTAAGTGTCCACTGCCAGTGAGCCTGAGAACCTCCTCTGCAAAATTATCCCTGACTCTTCTTTTTTCTCTTTAGGAGTTAGCATAGCACTTGGAAAATCAAACTGTGTCATGAATAAGCAGTAAGGAATGTCTTGAACATTCTAGAATGTACACTCCAAAGTGTGATTCTGAGGGTTTGTGTCCTGGTATCATGGATCTGAGCTATGAAAGGGACCAACAACCTCCACCTGTGGGGAGAATAGGGGAATGCAGTGCTGAGGGCAGGATTCCCAGGGGTTCACAACTCTCCACTCTGCAATTTATTGCTGAGACTGGAAATTATAAGAAAATCTATAGACATTGGGAAAAACATTGTAAAAACTACCAACCATTCTGAAGTTAACTGCAAGGAATATGTTATTAAGGTAGCAAGCAACAGAATATTGTAAATAATTCTTAAATGTTGATAGAGATAACAAGTGCTGCCTTGTGAATAAACAAGAGCAATCAGAGTGTGTGGAGTGGCTACTGTAATGGAGAACTCTGTCTTGCAACAAATTTTCACATTCACTGTTTAAAGGGTCATTTGGAAAGTAATTGTTCTTCTTCTTATGTGCTCACTAGCTCACATTTAGAAATATTTCTCTTAAAATATTTCTTTCCTACTTATGCTATTAGAATTGTTCTCTGTATGTGGAGCTATGTACGTGCACATGTATATTTAAATTATATAAATTCTTTAGTTTATAAAAAAAGAAAGAAATGCAAGCTTAACATTTGTGCAAATAATTATTTCCTTTTCTGAACACTAAGAATAGAAATTGCAAGGTGAGGTTACTTCTACCCAGAGATGAATACATGATATTTTCCCAGCAGAAGTGCTTTATTCCTTGCACTGGACATTCTGAAGCTGTGGGAGGGATGTCGACACGCTCTCTGGGTCTGCTGCACAGAAATCCAGAGGGGTCTCCAGTGGAGGCTTTGAGGAGGTTCATGACCCAGGAAAGGGTGGTATGGGCACCAGGTGGCCTCCAGGGTGCCTTCCCTCACTCTCTCACCAGCATCAACCTTGTTGCAGTCATACTGAATCCTTATCTGTTTGAAGATGAAACCCTTTGGTGTGCAGACCTGGGTCACTTGCTACAGTGTGGACCCAAGGCTGAAGGCACCTGTGCTGGAGTGCTCAGCTCCCCAGGATATCATACCAGGGCATGGAAAGGCTTGCTAAGCCCCAGAGGGAAATAGACAGAGGATGGTGTGCCAGGGATATTCCAGCTCCTTCCCCATCCCCAGTGGAAGTGAGATTAGCTCTAGTGTTACTTTAGCTCTGGGGTTCAGATCGGAAAGACACTGAGGACTTCTGAACCCTTCACTCCACGGCTTCCCAGAAAGCCTTGATACTCTGAAAACAACAAATGCAAGAAGATTTCATAGCAATTGGGATATTCCCAGTGGGATTGGGCTGACACTACTTTGGGATTCTGCCCCACTGGGGATCAGGAACCCCAACCATTGGATTGTATGCATATCCATCTCTTTTCTTACTTCCTAGTTCTTTAAAAACAAGGAACACTAGAATAAATAAAGAAAGAGCCTTCTTCTGATCCCATGTGGAAATGGACAGAATATATGGAGCCAGACTGAGGCTTGACCCCAGCCTGGGCCTCCTACCCATGCCGGGCCATGGCTGAGCCCCATACAGAGAATGAGGCCATGGGCCAGAACACGGACAGGTGAGGAGGAGCCTGCTTATGTTTCCACCCCACCTTCCCAGCCTAGGATTTTCTGCCACTCCTTAATAAATATATCTCAACACTCCATGGGCAGCGGTTGGCTGGCCATGATCACACACTCCTTATCAACCCTTACTTATTTAATCTTAGTTTTACTAAAACCATTTGGGTAAATCTCATGTACTGTGAGAAATTATTAAGGTTAATTTTCTTTAATTTGAGAAACTCAACAAGGCTAACACAAAGATACTAAAACAGTTAGTATCCTGACAGTCATACATTAGTGTCAAGCCTGGCCCTAGGGCAGATGTTGGCCTATGGGACGTGACAGTCTTGTGAGGGCTATGACCTGTTAGAATTCATACAGTGATGGGTTCACATGCTAATGATTTTGGGGAACTTTGTGATATAAGTAAATTCTCTCAATGTCCCCTGGCCACTTGGATGTTAGTGCTTTGCACCATGATGTTCTGCCTTATCAGGGACCCAGACACAATAAAGCCACATGACCACAGACAAAAAACAAAGTAAACCTTTGGTCCTTTTTACTTGTTTCTCTCAGGTGTTTTGTCATGGCAACTGAAAAATGTGAATCAACAGAATATCCCTTCATCTAAAGAACTAGAAATTTTATTTTTAAATTTTACATTGTTTTCTAGTCACAGAACCATTTTCTTTGGAAGATGTCACACTTAATAACACAAGCAACAAGCAACACAAATGTGTTATATAGACTAGTAATATGGTAGTTGGGCTAAAATGTGATATATATGTATACACACACACACACACACACACACACACACACACACACTTATTTACTTTTTGTAATGTTGTTATTTTTTCCATCATATCATTGAAGAAAATGTATCTTGGAATTATGGTAATGTGTTCATCTAGGTTAATGTCCAGGCAGCAGATGGTCTGGCATGTTCAGGGCGGGTGAGCACAGCTGTTAATCTGTCTCTCCGTGTGGTCTAATCCCAGGAAACCAGGAAAGAAAACCAGACCTCAATGCCAGGAAGAATATGGTGTGCTGCTACTTACTTCTGGAAAACCCCCACCAGCAGACCAGTGTAAGCCTTTGAGTATCTCTAATTGACAGAGGCTGCTGGGACATGTAGGCTGTGCTGAGAACTATAAGGGAAGAATTTTGAAATCAAATAGAATTTGTAACTAAAGATCTGCACTTAGTAATTTAATTGAATATGCTCTGAGACATGCTTCTCTAATGTGGGAGCAGTGTAACTGATGTGCCCAGGAGCACATGGGCTTAGAGGCCATGTGTGCAGCCTGTAGTGTGGAGTTAGCTTTCAGAACATGCAAGATGTCAGGGCAGGACATGCAGGTCCTCCAGAGCCTAGACTCCAGGCTCTGCAGACTGCATCCAAGCCCTCCAGCTTGCAGTGTACCATAAATATGCTTCAGGCCAATTGTTATTTTTTAGTCAAAGGGAAAACTGAAAGCTCTCCAAGTGGACTCAGGCACATGACAGGGTGTGAGATGGCGCATATGTATCTGTTGTCTTTGGGTGTGTTTCTGGGAGGAAAGCACATCAGGCATGCCACCCCCCCGCTGTGGCACTTGTCAGGGTGACCATGTGAACCCCTGTGAAACGGTGCTTGTGTGTCCTGGTGAGCACATCATGGTGCCTGACATGTGGATGGACTTGGGGGTTTAGGGCCATGATGCCAAGGAGGTTTCTCCTGAGCTGTGCTGTGAACCACAGAGCAGTTCAGTGCTGGCCTAGGCACCGGTAGGGCCTGTGGTCTCCTCTCCAAGAACCTCCTAGAGCCAGACCTTCTCTACCACAGAACCACACCTTCTCAGAAAATCCCCTCCAACATCACTGCCTTCCATGGCCCCCACATTTTCCATTATGCTCCAAAAGCATTAATTGATTCAGGAGAACATGAGATGCCAAGGTTAGCACCCAAGAGCCCCTTCCCTGGGAGCCCCATAGTGACATCTTCCACTCTTCTTCAGAGTTGTGCTGCTGGGCTGAGAGTGTGCTCCAGTTCTCCTACCAGTCCCAGCCTTGACCCTTGCTTCAACAGGAGCTGATGGTGTTTTGCTCTCCATGTCTCTGTCCCTTCCTGATGATGGCCATGCCCCCAGCAGCACTGAACAGCATGTGATGCCCTACTGGAGTTTACAGGAACATCACCACACTCATGGATGTTGAGTTGCACTAGCTCTGAAGCCTCACACCTTCCTCTGTCCCTCTCCATGTCTTGAAAACATTTTACTTCACTATTCCCTAACTATTTCCCCTGGCACTGGGGGCAAGAGAATATCATCCCTGAGATGGGACCCTGGAAGAAAAATCAATGTCAGAGGGAAGGCCTGGATTCAGGCAGAGCTGGCCTGCACTAGACATTGCTAACACTGCTGAGGGGAACACTAGGTACATGCTGCATAGATGGGTTGCAGGATGAAGGATGTCAGGCTTCAGACACAAGTATGAGTCCTTCCAGAAGGGAGCTGAGGCTCTGAATATCAGTGAGTTTCCTGAGAGAGATTATGGGAGAAAGCATCAAGATCACACACTGCTCATGATGCCACAACTCTGGTTACTGATGGACCCTTCAGAAAGGGTGAACCATACATTGGCTTCCTGTCATGCTTTTCTCTCTGCAGGGTGATTTCTTTTGTCTAAAATATGTCCTGTGGGGTTACCCATGAGAAAGTGAAGGTTAGCTGTGTTGAGCTGCAGCCTCCAGAACCCAGGACCTTGGAGTGGGGGTGAAGTTCTTGCTTCCTTCTGGGCAGCTATACCTGCACAGCCCCTTGAGCACTCTTGTAACACTTCCACAAGGGTCTGTGTCTTTGGGGTGCTCCATGCTGCCCTGGACAGGACACACAGCTCAGGGCTGGACCAGCAGGATATAGAAGCCTCCATCCCCCTTGACTCCCATCAGATTCCAGCATCAGGACTGTACAGCTCCCACCCTTCAGGCTGAAGCTCAGTCCAGGCAGGACAGGAACTGTGTGGCTATTGTGGACATCTCTTGCCTGCTGCCATGATGGTCTAACATCCACATGTGTTCTGGTGCTCCATGGAGCTTCCCAGGGTGATGAGATGAGACCTCAGGTGATGAGATAGGACCTCAGGCACACTTCACGTTGGGTTATGGGTTTCAGTGTAACTGAGGCACTCTCTGCTTTTTCTCCACACATGCATGCACAATACATACTCAAAAGACTTTATATATTTTTATGTTTTATTACAGCAAATTGGTAGATGTTAGAATTCAAAAGATAACCATAAAATGATAACTTATTTTGAAGTTGGTCCCAAGAAAACTTTAAAAGAGACACAATAAAAAGCATTTAGAGGGACTGAGGTTGTGGCTCAACACTAGAGCACTCACCTAGTATGTGTGAGTTGCTGGGTTCAATCCTCAGCATCACATAAAAATAAAAACAAATAAAAATATAAGTATTGTGTCCAATTACAACTAGAAATTTTTTTTAAAAGAATTTAGAAAGAAAAAAATAGAAAAAAAATATGAATCACTTAAATCCTTCATCAACACCAAATAACTTCTACCTGCGCCTTACGATGAGGTGGTCCTGCCTTGGACGACATGCTGCCTGTTCAGAAGATGATTAAAACCTGCCCAGCAGTGAGCTGCCCATGCCCTAGCAGCATAGCTGGCTCTGTCCCTCAGAAATCCCTCAACCCCATGGCCAGGATCCATGCTGACCACACCTGCATCCCCACAGCCAGGCTCAGGGCTGACCACACCTGCATTGCTCTTGGCTATTTTTGGTGTGCATCTGGACAATTTTGTTCATTTTCATTTCTCTTTGTAAATATGCTCCTAAACTCAGTGTTTTCCAGGGGGTTAATAGTTATAGTCTTACATCTTTGTTCTTTGAGGCTTGCCCATGAGAGGATTGATTAAAAGGTGCATTATTCTCAGTTAAGAGCTGTAGAGACCAAGCCGCTGCTGATCCAGGATGGTGACACTATGCTGAAAGCAGATGGACTATATTGTGACAGCCCCTGCGAGGGTGGAAGGGCAGTGCTGGGGACCCATGCACACCACAAGCAGGCGCTGACTCCTGGTGAGCATAACACAGGGCTTCCTAACATGAAAAGGGAAGCCTGGTTTATTCCTCATCCAAATCGGAAATTGTGCTTGATACTTCAGGCAGTCATTCTTTTCTACAATGCCTTGGATTAATGGGCTGCTCAGACCAAAAAGAACACTTGTTTCTCATGTGATCAATATGTTCCATGTAAACATTCTCAGTTTGGGGATGAGATCCAAGTTTTATTTTAAACTTCGTGTATTTTTTTCTTCTTCTTTTGAACAGAGTGATGCAGCATGCCAACCCTTTGTGCACTGAAACACACCACCAAATGCTCTCCAGAATTGAGCCACAGGGTCAGGGTGTCTGGCGCTTGGTTGGGAGGGGCATGCACAGGGTGGGCATTGGGCAGGAGTGGATGCTCTGGGGCCTTCTGTTGTGCTCAGCTTGTGCATTAGCACACTGATTCTCTTACATTGCAGATGAGAAAGCAAAACTCGGTTCAGAAAAGGCAGACAGCTGGCTGGCCTGTTCCTGGACGCTGGACCAGAGCTCAATGGTATGAGTATCCGAGACCCTGCTGGATCAGCACCTCTATTCCCAAAGAGCAAACCTCAAAGTCATCACTGTTGCTCTTGTGTGGAGTTAGATAATTTGGACCACAAACCGCAGTTGTCACAAAGGACTCAAATTAGGCTCTTGGAAAGCCTCCAATAGTATTAGCACCATCAGCCGCAGCCATGTCATGGAGTCAGGGAATGGCCTCTCTATGTGAGAACAGAGCAGTACCTCCCTGAGTCACACATGAGCAGGTCAGTGCTCCAACCTACATTCCAGGAAACAAGGAACTCAGGATCCAGTTCCCGAACCAGCTCTGGTCACAGTCCCACAGTCTTAAATGGGCCAAGAATGCCCCAGCCTACCTCATGTCATGGATGCAGATACCACATCAGAGTCTGTAAATGTCAGGTATTTTAGGCAGTATTTTAGCAAAATATCATTATTTATATTCAAATTGTTGGGAAGAAAATAAAAATATTTAGGTGTAAAGTTGATTTTACCTCCCTTCTCTGCTCTGTGCTTTTTCTGGTGTTTACATATTTATTTACAGGTAACACCAGAACTACCAATTGGTGGAACAGACAGGACTCATGTTTAAAGCATATGTCAGAGATGCACACCTAGTATATGGACACTGTTTGGAAACTGAGCACAGGTTCACAGAAAGAACACCCACAGAGTGGAGGTCCAATGCCCCAGAACCTCACCAGGGCAGTCTAGGGCTCATCCTAGTGGTCCTGTTATCTCAAGCAGTCACAACAATGGCTTAGCACAAAGAACTCCTCAAAAGAATAAGACCTGGCCTTCATAAAGGCCTGAGAATTGTGCCCACATGCCTCGCTCTAGCCCAGTTCACTTGTTTTTGTTGTATTGTGGCACATAAAGGAGCAGCAGAAATCTAAGAGGAAGCCAATAGTGTGGTAGTGGGGCCCATGGGCACTGGAGGCCACCTATTCCTCTGCTGTTCCCCTGATATCCAAGAGCCTGAGCTCAGTTGCTGTTGGAGCTCAATAGCATGGGGGCCAGAGACCATTTGGTATCCACTGGCTCAAGGGCAGCTGTGGAGTAACAGTGAGGCACAGGCCTACCTGCTTACCAGGCCTCACCTGAGAAGGATTGGGAATGCATGTAAACTGGGCTGCACAGAGCCTGTGTCCTACCATGGATGGGGTTGGCTGGGCTGCAACCAAGCACATAGAAATTCACAGGGGTCATGAGACCATTAGTACTGATGGATTTAGGGATACTGTGTGCTATGACTCATTCTCTGCTTGCCATTCCATTTGGAAATGTCCTATTGGGAGCAATACAGCTAAGGAGACATGTAATTCCAGTGTAATTCAAGTCTGATCTTCTAAGTGATCAACTGGCATTTTTTGGAAGGTTTAAGGGGTGTTTTCTACGTAGAAAGATTGCCATAGCTGCTGCTCAAGGGCCTACTGGGCACGAAGGGTGCTACCACAGTAGACGCAGAGTACCAGGTGTCTGTGCTAGTTGTGAGATGGGTATTCCATTTTTTAAGTTATATGTCATTATCAAAAGCAAAATAAGTCAAAAAAAGAAGCAAAACACAGAAAACCAAATGGCAGCCCAGAAGCCCAGGCCCACCTGGAGAATGCATGCATGCTTAGATGTGGAATCCTGTGAAATCACCAGGGATTCACCATGATGCAGAAGCCCTGGATGGCTTACCCTCCCTAGAGCCAGAACCATGGCTCTCATTAAATCAACTCTTCATTCTATGATATGTGATTTTTAATCCAAATGAAAGCCCATTAGTCACTGGCACATTCATCTCCCAATGTCTTCTCTCACCTCTGCCTTGGCTTACAAGAAACAGGTCAAATTGTTTTGCCAGAAGGAAGAGAAATGGAAATTGCAGAGAATGGCAGGAAAATGCCAGGAACAATGGAGGACAAGCTGGTGTGGGACTGAGGCCAGCAGAGGCAAGGCTCCAGAAGAAGATGCTACCAACAGGTGGAGGTTCCTGCACTCTAGAACCCAGATGAATCAGAAACAGTTCCAGAGAGGGGTGGAGCTAGGGTAGAGCCTCCAGGCCAGGGTCCTCCCTCTCAAGCAGGGGCCCATAGCCTGTATCTCTTGAAAAGCCCCACTTTGCTTCTGTATGGCAGGTCCAGGCAGGCCTAAGGCTCTACAGGTAAGACCATCCTTGTAGTGGAGCTGAAGCTGAAGGCCCCAGGACCTCCTGTGAGTGGCAATATTCAGACTGTCCCACTGGAGCAACAGGAAGACATAAGCTTCTCCTGACCCAGGTGATCCTGGCTTTGTAGAATTTGAGCAGAGCTGCCCTGATATTGCTGTATGTGCTTAGGCACTGAACAGTTATGACAAAGTAGGTTTAAAGATCAAGACATTTTATGAGGGCCAATTTATTCATTTGTATCTGCCTTTAATTTCAGGGAAAAACTTGGCTAAAAACAAAGGGTTATTAAAGGTACTATACACCTGTCCTTTCCTCTGTCAAATAGTGACCTGGGACTTGTCTGTGCTGTGAAAAAGTTGCATTGTACTTCACAAGGTTCAGTCAGAAGCCACACTGATTTGTGAACTTTAAACACTTTTTGGATTAAAATGTCAACTCCATTGCATGATATTTGTTCATGATTTGGAAAGAGACCAAGATATATAAATTTTATGACTTGCAAAGCATAAACCATATGTTGGGGAAATATATAAAGCTATTTTATGCAGTATAGAAAGGATTAGAAATGTCATTGACTTTTGTTGTGAAGACTCAATTTGCAAGGTGTAATGTAAGTAACACACAATTACTCCTGTGGAATTGGGGAAGTTCTGTTTCTTCCTCCCTCCCTCTCTCATCTCTCCTCCAATACTCCTCCTGCCACTATGTGAAAGATGTGCTGCTGAGATCGGGATTTCAAAGGGAGAAAGTTTCTGCACATCATTCTTTTTGAGCCTCTTCATCTCTTTTTTGCTGCACTCTGACTTCAGAACCAGGCCTTTATGTCTGGCCTGCTTGCTCCTTGTCCAGCTCTGCTGCTCCTGCTCATGGCTTCTATCCCAATGTGCTGAGGGCCACAATTCTCTCCAGTCATGCTTCAAAATGGCCCTGAAATAATCACAAAGTGACACTAAAATTACTGTAAACATTGTGAGGTGGTATCATGACATTCTATAACTGGGACCTCCATACTCAAGCCTATCTCAAAGCACAGAAGAGGAGAAACATATTGTGACATCCAGGAGCCCAAAATGTGCATAGGGAAGAGTAAACACAGCCATGCAGAAAGCCAAGCTGTACCCCATGACATTGGCCCAAATCTTTCAGATGTAACTTCTAGAAGGTGCTTAGGAGGAGCACAATCATGCAAATAAGGGATAACAGCCCCCGAGTGACCTTGCCCTGGCCTGGGAAGCTCCTGTGTCATCAAAATCAAACGAAGATGGATGGCTGACTCCTTTGGCCCTATATCATTAAACAACAGCATGTTCATAGAGAAAGATAAGCAGAGTGGCCACATGTAGGAGTGGGGCTTGAGGTGTGTGACTTGTGGAGGGCTAGAGAAAAGCATCCATGACAGCTGGCATCTCTGAAATCCTTCCATGTGGGAAAGTAACAAGGTCAGTCACAGCCCAGCATTGCCCTTGCAGGCTGAGGAGGGAGTGGGGACAGGACCCACCTTCAGAGTGGTCGCAGAGGGCACCAGTCTTTACATTCCAGTCAATATTATTCTAAGGTTTAGTCCTGGCCTTGTCATTCTCCCAAAGACAGTCACTACATGTTGTAATGTCCACCTCTGTGAATTTATCTTCTCTGCTTTGAAATAATACAAACTTTTCCCATTATCTAAACAGTAGTAGCCAGTACCAAGGGGTCGAAGGGATCAGAGTCTCACCCAAATCAAGAACCTTGCCATAATAATCAGCACCCAGTGACTACAGACACAAGATTAGGCTGCTACTTGCCAGAGGCAAGGGTTCAGGAAAGCCAAGTATACAAAGAGCCTTTGGGCTGGAGTTCTTCTTTTCTTCATTAGAAAGTTGTTGGGTCTCCCTTTAAGATTGCATGCATCTTAGGGAAGTTAATTGAACTATCAGCAAAAAAAATTTATAACCTTTCATAAACAAAATTGCTTTTAGCTTTGTACATAAACTCCCACAAAGCTCATCTCTGGGGCTTGCTGACTGCTCAACACTTCAGATGCACCTGGGGTCACTACTCAGACCATGGCTCTGTTCCCAGGGAGTGCTGTACTGAAGGTATCATCCCATCTTGGGCAACATGAGAGTGGGCTCATCACTGTCACACAGCTTTAGAAACAAGATCTCAAAATAGCCTGAGCTCAGTAATGTGGGCTGTATAGACAGATGTGACTAGAAACAGGAAGCCCAGGATACTTCACCACACTCTCCTCAGCTGCATTAAAAAATAGGTACCTAGGAACACAAAGCCTAGGGTCCTGCACCACTCATCCTCAGGTGCTTCTCTTTGGGCTGCTCTGTGTTCTTTAAGCCTCATCATCATGTCCTAGGTGGTTGCTGACATCCTCATCTCACTAAGAGGCATCTGAGTCTCATGTGATTCAATGTTTTCATCAGGTCCCACAGGAAGAGGCTTCTAGAGCAGAGATCTGGATCCAGGCAGGTTTGCCTTTGCTCTCTGAAACCATCTGCGCCATGAGGACTGCACACCTGGAAAGGCAGACCTCACTCCTGTTCTGACACCTGGCCAAAGCACAGGCACAGGATTGCACGTGCTCACACACTAGAAATCCTTCCTGGGACAGTCACCTGCCAGGCCTCCTCAGGCCACTGAGGAATGACGGGCCACTGAAGAAATGAAGCCATGGCCCTGAGTTTTGAAAGCCACGTTTGCTGGTTGCATTTTGTTATTCAGCTTGCTTATAAAGGTACCAGGAGTAATTTCAAGTCTACCCTTCCCTGTTTTACATCCTTCAAAACCCCTGAGTTAAGCAAAACAATGAGAAATATATAGGATCTGGATAAAAACCTAGAGCCATGGATTATGGGAAATGGCTTATGTAGAAGAAGGAATAGAAGCACATGCACTGGGAACACAGTCCTCCCAGGTGTCTCACTGGAAGTAGAAGGAGCCCCTACCTCAGCTTCCCAGATGTCTTCACCCCATGCAGCTCATGGGCAACTGCACACAGGAGCGATTCCAACTTCCCACAACCCAAAGCTCAGAAAGCCTCATTTTCTATCTGAACTCAACCAGTGCACTGTAGATTGTTGTTCTAACTTAGGTCACCTAGCCTGACTTCCTCACAAAGAGGAATGGAAAATCTTGGGAAATAATGGAGTCACCCAACTGTGCTCACTCCTGCTCAAATTCCTTTACACTAATTATGCACCTGGGTAATGCACACATAAGAAGGTAACTCCTTTGCACTTGAACAAAATAGTAAAATTCTGAATGCTTTGCAGTGATACCTATTTCTCCTTTTAAAGAATCTTAAATATAGGACTGAAAGTTGGGACTAGGGTGGTGGCTCAGCGGTAGAGTGCTCACCTAGCATGTGCAAGGCCCTGAGTTCCATCCTCAGCACCACATAGATAAAATAAAAGTTTTGTGTCCAACTATGACTAAAAAATAAAAATAAAAATAAATTTTAAAAAGAAAGTAAAGCAACAAGCATTGTATTGTACTACAGTTTAAAGAGATGCCCTTCAGCAGCAGTTGACATTGGGGTATGACAAACTCACTGAGCTCCATCTGCCGGGGCTTGTGTTATATGCCAGCCTGAGTGTACTGACCATCCTAAGGAGGACAGGCATGGTCACAGGGAGCAGGTGGCCTGCTCTGCCTCAGTCTCTCCTTTGGGGTTTTGTGGTCATTACCTTCCAACTATTCCCAGCCCCCCACTCTCTGCTGTGTCTTCCACATGGGATCATGTCTCCCTAAACAAAAAGTAGAACTGAACCATTTACAGAAGTTCATCAGCTGCAGGAGAGCAAAACTCAGCATGGTTACCACGGGGCTGGTACAGCTGGGGAGTACTCCTGGTACCCAACACTTCACAGAGAGTCCCTCAGAAGATCATCCCAGACAGGCAGGCTCTGTGATAGGTCTGGGAGAATATTTGCCTCTTTTCTGAGATCATTAATAAGAAGTCCAGTGTCTGGAGAAGCCCTGTGGAGCCTAGGCTTCTATTAGCAATGCTCTTTGTGTAGTTTGAAGTATTCTAGGCAAAAATATCATCCTGGGCCTAGCACACTCTTGGAGACAAGAAGACCTTTCAAGAACTTACCAAGCCATTTTTGTCACCTTTAAAATGGGTGTAAGGATTTCTAATGAATAAGAACTAGGTAAATCAGCCATTAGATATGAGGAAGTCAAGCAAGGGCACGATGCCTATAAAGAGCAGTTTCTGTCCTCTGTAGTCTCACCCCTGCAAACCCAAGACATGTGGACATAGCAACATCATTCTTCTATGGGCAGATATTGTCCAACTCCTGGGCCTTTGCACACATCAATCCTCCATTCAGGAGATTTAGGGAACTCCCACATTCCAGGCACCCTGTAGATGGCTCCAGTTCCCTCAGTGCTATGGGTTACAGCTGGTACTCAGGATTATACTTAATGCTGGGATCTCTCCTCATCTTAGAATGATCCAGAACTCAGCTTACTGTGGAAGGAGTACTAAAAGAGGCAATAATCTTTGTTAAAATTGTTTTGTGATTTAAAAATCCAGTCTTCTGTTTCTACTGAGCATCTACCAGAACAGCTTTTGAGATGCTGCTAGAAGCCCTCATTCCCGCTAGACTTCATTCTTACCATCCTAAGTGAGTTCCCACCATTAGAAATTACTTTCTTTCAGTTAAGGAATTGTCCCTATTAAAATGCAGAAATGTAAGTAGCCTAAACACTTGTCACTAATCAACACCTCTCCACCTGTCAGCCCTAGGTCTCTGTTGTAGCTGATCTCAGCTCTTTTTAAGCCCAGGAATGCTGCCTCCTGGAGGGCAGAAACTAGACACCTCCCTAGCCTCCTTCACTCAGATAAAATAGGTGGGAAAGGTGTTTGGTCTGCAGTGTGCTGTAAATGGTTATCTAAAACATGAAAGAAAGTGATGAACACAGATGAAGGACCTATTGCTGTAAATAGTGAAAGAAAGATCTAGAATGTGCTTCAATCATAGGTAGGATTAAGAAGGCTGATGTGAAATTCTTTATGCTTATATATCAATGCAGGCAATCTTCATCTTAGAGAGGTGTGTGGGTGCCAAGGTCTGGTGCTCCGCTGGCTTTTTGGTCAGCTGGGCCAGAGAAGACCATCCTGGAGCCAGCTGTGAAGAGAAAGAGGAACTCAGGAGAGAGTGCTGTGTGAAGCCTGAGGCCAGGGCTCTCAGGGAGAGTGGGCTGCAGGGTGAGACTGCTTTTCCAGGACAGGGCTTTTGGTGACATTAGTCAAGAACTGGCCTTAAGAGGCAGAGGTCTTAATCTCAGGACACCTTCACACCAGGGGCATGGGAAG
The DNA here is from genome assembly GCF_052094955.1 of Ictidomys tridecemlineatus. NCBI lineage: Eukaryota > Metazoa > Chordata > Mammalia > Rodentia > Sciuridae > Ictidomys > Ictidomys tridecemlineatus. Next base: position 1,005,406 of record NW_027526137.1, read on the forward strand.
GAGAGGCCAAGCCACACCTACCCAGCATTGAGCTACAAGTGCTGGGGAAACACCTTCCTCCCACAACTGCCACTGGCAATGCCTTGGGAGCATGTCTCTCCATGGTCTTGGCTGCTGTCCCCTTCACCTAGCAGAGGCAAAGCACTCATATTCACTGATGCAAGTGTTGTCCAGGTCAGTGGCACTAAACCCCATTATCTCACTTCTTCACACAGTTCAAGACCTCTGAAAGGAATGTTAGCAGAAACAAACATCCCATTCTGCTTCTACCCCCACAAAAATCCCATTCTGCTTCTACCCCTCATGTTAGTATTTCCCTTAAGTTGATAAATTTTTATGTATTCATCTTTCACCTCCTTGGTCTAATCTTTAAAAAAAAAGAGAAAGAGGGAGAGAAGGAGAGAAAGAAGAGAGATAAAAAGCTAAGTTTCAGGGGCTGGGATTGTGGCTCAGTGGTACAGAGCTTGCTTAGCACATGTAAGACCCTGGGTTTGATCCTCAGCACCACATAACAATAAATAAATAAAGGTACTGTATCCAATTACAACTAAAAAATGAATATTTTTAAAAAACCAAGTTTCAGTTTGTGCAGGACAGAACAGTGTGGGTGTGGAGGCAGAAGGGGTTGCCTCCAGACCAGCAGGGTACAGGCAGATTAGGTATTGGCCTCTGAATGCAAGCTTTCTGGAGAGGGGCAGTCATCGGTGGTGCAGCCCTACCTGTGAGCCAGGATAGGAATTCAGGCTGAGAAGTCCAGGCACCTTTCTGAGCTTGTGCCCCAAGGACTGCAGTGTTAGAGACCCGCAGGGAGGCAGGCACCTCCTGTTGACTTATGGAGTCTGAAGACCAAAGACAGGTCTTGAGCTTAGCCTCCAGGCCTCTGCCTGCACAGTGGTCTTCACCCAGAGGTGATGATGGAAACACAGGAGGGGTGTGAACACCAAGCAGGCTCCCAAGGTCCCCAGCAGACTTCCAATTATGAACAAGAACCTCTCTGGCTGAAAGCTCTCCTCAAGAAGCACATGTGAGCAAACTCCGGCCCCAGGCACCATCTGCTGGGATGGCAAAGTAGCTTGCACAGGCTGCCTCCTAGCAGAGCCACCAAACGCACACATGGCACAAGGCACATTCCACCACAGGGCAGACCAGACTGTGCTGGCAGCTCACATTTCTGCTGGAAAGTGCCCACAGAGGGGTTCTGTCTCAGCCCAAGTAAACACAAATATTTGGGGGATGGTTTAGTTTTTTCTTGAAATCTTTTTGTCCCTCCCACTTTCTTTAAAGGACCATTTCCACTGTACTCATATGTGAAGTCTGAGACAAGAAGCCAGGTTTACTGTTGGGTCAGTACAGAAAAAGAAAATAAAACCAGTTTTCTGTTGTTTAATCAGAGGGATCCCATCATACCCATCATGGTAGTAGAGGTGCTACCCCACAGAATGGGGCATGCTGCACCTACAAAGGAGTGAGAGACATCGAAGATACCCACCGCATGGCAGTGAGTAAGAGCACTTCTGCAGGTTATGGGTTTGTTCAGAAGAAGAATCCTAACTTTTCTTAACAGCAAGGCTTCCCAAAGTGGTATCCCAGCAGGACAGGAGCTCGAGCACACATGGACTGGTCAGATAACTGCAAAAGGTGGGCAGTGGACTCCTCTGGCCAGAATCACCTCCATACATCAGGCTCCAAGACCTGCTCTCAATACCATGGATACAAGCTATAATGGGTTTCTGTCACCTTGGCAGTGGTGAGAACAAGCAGCACTTCATGGAGCCCACAGGAACAGTCACAGGATGGCAAGTGCTATTCCAACGTAGTGAGGATGATAACTGATTTTGGAATAAAACTAGATGCTTATGAATCAAGTCCGCAGAAAAAGTTACATTCCTGAGAAATCAGCAGTCCATCCTTTGGACAAAATAGGTAGAAAAGATGCATAAGACACATTGTGTGTATGTGTTGTTCCTGCAAGTTCCCAGAGAGCATGAGCAAAGGCTGTCAGGATGTTTCCAAACCAAGCCAAAAGTGGCTATGCCAGAATCATTAGCATTTTATACTAAAATATGATATTAAAAAAAACATTATAGGGTTTGGGTTGTAGCTCAGTGGCAAAATACTTGCCTGGCATGTATGAAGCTCTGGGTTCCATTCTAAGCACCATATACAAATATATAAAATAAAAGTCCATCAACAACTAAAAAAAAAGAAAAGAAAAGCCGTTTCCCTGCTTTCTTGCTAAGGAAAGTGGCCAAGTGCAGAGAGAAAGATTAATGACTCTGAGGTAGAATACTTGTGAGAATTTCCTTAATTTAAAATTTTCCTCTTACAGATTTTGGAGTCAAGTTCTAAAAAATATCAGTGTTAGGCCTAAAGGATACCTGCAGGACAGATGAGGCACCCCAGCTGAGGGGAGACACACTGGCCTTCACCATCCATCTCTCTGTGGAGGGGTGTGCTCAGTGTGGGGAAAAATAGTTTGATCACACACTTCATGAAATTGCTCAACCTGAGCATATGTTCAAGCAATAATACTGTAATATTTACAGGACATAGCCGAAAACAAACTGATAGACAAGCTGGGCTCAGAGGAAAGGGTTCAGTTGGAGTTGAATGCTTTCCTGGGGCTGGATTAGTCCAGCAAGGTTAATACTTAAGACAGAGGTAAAAGAGAAGGTGGCCTCAGTTTTCTCATGTATAAAAGGGGACAATGGTGTTACTGTAAAAGTTTGTCCTGCAGGTTAGATTACAGCTCAGACCTCTCCATCTCCTGCTGTGTTTACCACATCCTCAGAGCCCAGAATGGAGTTGTGAAAACTCTGGCAATTTGCAGGTGGGGCTCACCCTCAGGTGGAGAGGCAATCGTGCTCCTCCACCCAGGCAGCCACCATCCCAGAGGAGAGGAGAAAGAGGCTGGGAGGCCTGGCACCACCCTGCAGATCTCCGAAAACCTCAAAAGTGGAAGCCATCCCAGTTCCATGGGAGGTTGGACTAGCAAAGGTTACAGCAGAGCAGTGAGCTCCCCACCACCATAGTCCATGTGGGAAAGGATAATTTGCAGCGAGTTCCCCTCACCACTTTAGTCCACATGGGAAAGGACAACTTGCAGTGAGTTCCTCTCACCACTTTAGTCCACATGGGAAAAGATGCTTTGTAGGGAGTTCCCCTCACCACCATAGTCCATGTGGGAAAGGACACTCTGCAGTGAGTTCCCCATCACCATACTCCATATGGGGGAAGACCCTTTGTGAGGTACTGTGTTCAACCAAAGAGCAGCCCTCCTGCTTCACTACAGAATTGCCATGCCACTGTTCACATGCCTGCTGCTAGAGGGACCACTTCTGTGAGGACCCACAGTGGTATTCGTCTCACAACCCATAGAACTGTGGCCTGCGTTAGCCAGACTGCACCTTGCTCTCTAACCACCTGGAAATTGGTGCTGCTTGATGCTTGTGATCCATCCACCTGGCTCTCATGGCTGGAGCCTTAATTAAATAATTCCATGCTGCAGTGTGGGGTCCCTTCCTAGGCCCCATCTACACTGCCATTAAGTGATGCTAATGATAAACATGTCTAAATAGAGTTGCTTCTCTCAGGTTCACTGAGCAGGAACTTGTTTTCTTTTTTGGGGGATAGAACATGGTGTTAAATTGTTTTATTTAACAATTTATTTATTTATTTTTGTTTTATTTGGGTTGTAGCCAGCTCTGAATAGAGTCCTTGGACTAGTTCTACCTTTGTGACAGAACAGAATTTAGGGATCTCTAGTCTAAATAAGGCAGCATGTCCTGCACAATGGCTCCATAATTTTCACAAATTTCAGATAATTCTTTTAATAAAAGAAAAAGAGCAATACCAAATGCTATTGCAGATTACAGTGATCTTTTGTCTAACTTGTCAAAAGTTGGAGACCCTCAATGTGAGAATCCATGTGCGCATGCTCATTAAGAGATTCAGGCAAGCCTGGCAGCCAGGGTCAAAGATGGAGCCATGCATGAAGTGTCAGATTTTGTGCTAGAACATGGCACAGGCAATTTTAGAAACAACGGCTTATAAGGTAATGAAAAATCGTGAAGGAATAAGCTCTTACAAGCAGCCATGTAATTGGACAAGCTGCCATGGCGTGCAGGTATGTTGGGTTGTTTTCTTTTGCAAGGGGGTGCTAGTATCTGAGGACAGCAGAGGTGGTCCCTGAAGAGGTCAGTGGGCATCCTTTCTCTTCACCTTGGTAATGATTCCTGATTACCTCTGTGTGACTGTTTGCCTGTGTCTAGGTGTTATTTAACATAAAATAATTACTTAGCCCTCTGCAGAAGGCTGATTTAGATACTAAAATAAAATACTCTTCTAAGTATGGCAGCTTAGTGTGCATTTGTAAACACTCCCTAAAATGTCATTATGTTGTAGTAGAATTTAAAATATTGAATCATGCAGTGACCCTTCCTTAGAAGGAAGAGGTTTAACCTTGAAGCAAAATTATTGAGAGTTGCCTATATCAATTTAGAGCTTTTTGTACTCCAGCAAATGTAGAATTATTTTTCTCAGATTATGTGGCTCCCAAATTAATGACATCAGGGTAACTTAAAATTGCACATTCTGCCTTCATATTATATTGGTTAAGCTTGGATTACTGCTTCTTTGTCTTCCTTTCACACAGAGCCATTCAAGGCTCAGTACCCCCAATACAATTCTATGGCAAGGCTTTGAGCTCAGTGAAGCTAGGTACAGAGGACTAGAACAAATGGATAAGCAAATTAATATTTAAAATACAGCCAGCACATCTAACTGCAGGCTCCCTGTTGACTTACAAGTTGATCAGCAAGTTCTAGAAATTAGAGGCTAACTGAGCTCATGCAGAAAGGCTGTGCTTCTTTGCTTTTCCAAGCCTGTGCACAGAGCTGAGATTCATGCATGGCTGGAGTGAAAATAAATTCAAATTTCCAAAAGGAGAAAGAGAATTAAAAACAGAGACAACAAAAACTCCTCAAACAATGGCCTTAGTGGTGACAGCGACTCTCCCTTAGTAGCCTGGAGTGTTTAATATATTGAAATGGTTCATCTTCCTTCAGTGGACTTTTAATAACTCTGCCAGGTTAGAAGCTGTGCTTCATATTTATTCATGTTGTCGCTCCCTCTCAATGTATCTACACATCCTGATGTGCTTGTCTGGTAAACTTTATGGCCTCAGTGCACATAGCCCCAAGAGCCTTGTTATTACCTTCATCAATAACATGGTGCTCCTGCTCCTGCTAATCCCTCATGCCTTCCTGTGCCCTGCCACAGCTAATAAGTGCTTTGCCATGATCACTGATTCATACACATGGGCACCTGTTCCCTTCATTCAACTTGCCCTGCTAAAGTAACATGACAAAGAGACAAATGTGATTTTGACTGAATCTTGTCAAGTAACAAGGAAACCAATCTGGAAAATTCCCCTTAGGGGCCAATTTATACAGACAATCAATCTTTACAACTGGGATTAATCTATTCTTTCTTCCTTACCCATAATACTCATATTGAGTATTATGTTAACACATTATTACTTTAAAATGGTCTAATATTCAGGCAAATATCTACAATGAGTGAGTTGTGAGAACTGCCAATATTATGTATTTCCAAAAGTTTAAAAATACACATTTATCCCCAGTACTATTATAGCCTAAGTTTGATTATGCAATATTAACCTTTTATATTAGGATAATAGATATTTTAATTCTGCAAATATTTTAATGCTTAGATTTCAAATGTAATTATGTCATTGGTGTCATTGTGTGCACCAACATATGTACAAGTAACCTGCCTGTCCCAGTACTTAGACCTGAAGGACTGAAGGACTCTGTTCTCCTAGGTAGGGGCATTGAGTGAGCCCATTAGAAACCCTTCAGTCCAAATCTTAACACTGAAAGCATGCTATTTTTAAAGGAAATGCTGTAGTTTAATATATTAGCATTTCTTCATAAAATCATTACATGGAACATGCACAAAGTGGGATGTCAGAATCGAACTTAATAACTTAGTGATTGTAGCAGTTTTGGGTTGGACTGTATTTCAAAATTCATGAAATACCTCTAGCAATGCTACTTCAGTACCATGGTCCCATTCTCCTGTGTTTGGGACTGTGTGTGCCCATGCAATACAGAGATACCTAGGTACCACCCTGCCACTGACATTGTGAAAGTTTGCCCACATTCCAATGTTGAACTATTATTTGTAACTGTTGCAATATAAAATAAATTATTCAAAATGCAGTATGTATAATCTAGATATGACAATATTCCTGGGTGTAACTTTTAAAATTATGTACTAAATATTTATTATTTCTCCCCAAAAAATTATAGCCATCTTTGCATAAGGCATAGAAAGTAATAATTTTCTAAACTAAGCATTTTTTCTATTAGTTTCCTTTTTTGATGGAGTTTTAGTAGCATACGGCATTTACAGCTTTAATGAGGATTCAGCATATTTAAAATCAAATTTTATTTTTAACTATTTTACAAAACTCTCTTTACAGATCACATGGTGTTTGAAGTTTCAAGCATATCCAAATATCTATCATATATAATTTAGGCTGTTAGTTGTATTTATTATACATGAACTCTGTCTCCAGACTTTGCATTAACTGTACCCCCTGCCTCAAATACTTTTTTGGTTTCTGAGACTTTCTTATTACCTCTCCTCAAGAAACTGGGTTAAATATTATATATGAGAATTACACTGCGCTGTGACTATATTTCATGCTTGCTTTCTCACTATACCTAGTGTCTTTGAGGACAAGACATTAGTATGTTCATGATTATTATCTTTGCTACCTGGCACAAAGCTTGGCACATAATAGGTATTAAATAAGTATTTGTGGAAGAAATGGATAAAATTACCAGAAAAAAATGTTACTTAGTTTCATATTTCTTCCAAATTTAAAAGTCATTATAAATCCCATATGTAAAAATATCCACTTGTTATCTTGATGAATGCTATGCTTCTTTATATAAGTGAAAAGTTTCTATTATTTGGTTATATTTTGAATTTGGGACTAGCAAAATTGGTTCTTTAGTGAGCGATCTCTAGTTTCCCTTGAAGAAAAAAATTGTAGATCATCTATTCAGACAACATGTAATTAGCATCCCATGTTACTCATTAATATAAATTTCTGAAATAGCTGGACTTATTTTTTAAAGATTCAGAGTTTTATGTACACTAGTTGTAGAGCTTTGAACATGAGTTGGAAGTATGGTCCTGTGCTCCCTGACCATGTAAGTAAACATATGATGTAAAGATTACATTAGTTAAATGTTTCTTCTGTTGTATTGCTATTTACCACCTACCATAAACTCTGGTTATTTTGGAACCCAATAAGTATATGTTCAATAAATTCCTGGGAGAAGCAATGCTAGAGTGCAGATCCTTAATCAGCATGTGCCCTGTGAGTGAGTGGTTAAACACATTCACGAACAATTTAATAGATGGAAGTTACTGTCTACATGTCATATGCTTTCTGAAAATTAGTAAAAATTTCCTAATGGGGGTTAGTTTTACATAATGTGTCAATCTTTCAGTTAAAGTATATGTCTAATATTAATCCATATACATTTCAGTAAATTTTTCAAATTTAATCTAGCAAAAGGAATTGAGAAAGATAGTGTTTGTGTGGCCTCTAAGAAGATCTTGATTATAGAAGACATAAGGTAAAACCTCTAAAGGTCAATAATCATGAGGCTTAGTTCATAGAATTATACTTTGGGATTTTACAGAAGTTCCTCTTCTGCCAGACCCCAGCCCCAAACTGAGAGAACAACCTCTTTAGTTCTCTCCAGAGTTCCTTCTTTTAATGCCTCTAGCAAAAACATTTCCTACTAACACAAAAATATTTTCCTCCTTTAGCAAGGAGCTAAACCAAGGAACCATGTCATCCACTACTGCCACTAGATCGACTGAGTGTCAGATGGTGAGTGCAGTCTTTACCTGGCACCTGAGCTCCAGGTGGCCTTTGCACACTGGTCCTCCATGCTGCTCCAAAATCCTGAGATCATGTGGTCCATCATCTCTTGGTTGTGTTCAGGTAGCCACTATCCTTAGGTTCTCCAGTTCCTGCTCCAAGCCACACCTCTTTTCATGGCCCATCTTCCCAGAAATGCTGCTACCACCTTTGCAAACCAATGAAGAACTCAGGATCCAGGATGATACCAACTTGCCCCTAGGTGCACACTCCCAGCTCCCAGAGTTCTCTGACAACAGGCACCTGAGGCCCCATGTCATATGTTGCCTCTGGGCAGTGGCTGAAGCACCTGCCCAAATGGAAGCACTCAGGGCTGGGAAGAGCCATTTCCTATGCCCCTGATTTCCCTACATGCTCTGGCCCTTTCTGTTCACACCTTTACCCCACACTCTGTCCTCTGCCTTTTTTTCCATTTCTCTATTCTGTATCTTTTATTTTGTATTCCCATTTTCTTGGGCTGCCAACTCCCAAGATGCAAACATAGCTGCAACAAGGTGCCAGGCTGAGTTACGGGGTGCAACAAGGGAAGAGTAATACACACACACCACACAAGCACACAATCATAGCCTTACTCATTCCCACAAACTTATGCATCACACAAATACAGACTCACAAAAACAGTTCATGCACACAGATACACATACACACAATACCTAGGTATACAGTTGGACATCTCCAAACAGATGCACATTCATTCTCATATATGCATACTCCAGGCACATGTCCTCATGCACACACAGCCATATTTGTTTACCCACACTCACAGTCCAAACATGCAAAGTCTCTCTTTAGTCTCCACAACTATAAACATTCCCAACCTCTACAGGAAACTGGAAGGTGGCTAGCTATGAATCCAGAGGCAGGCTAAGCTCCAGTCTGACCCAAGGGAGAGTGAAAAGGCAGTGGGACAATAGAAACCTGTTATCTTCCTGTCATAGAAAGCAAGGTGTGAGGAGAACCTACATGCCAAAGAAGCAGTCCACACACTCTGACCTGGAACCCTCAGTAAGGGGCCTCCTGGATCCTAGAGTTGTCCCCCAGGAGTAAGAATGTTGGGGTATGGAAGGAAGTCTTTATGGTCCCAAATGCAACCTCTCCCCTTTGTTGAAGCCTGGGCCACCTTAGGCATCCCCTTTCCACATTAACAACCCCCCACACTAGGCCTATCTATAGGATCTTGTCTTTCCTTTAAGATCTCTTCACTGATACCTGTACCTCCACAAAATAGGGGTCTCACTCAGACACCTCAAGGTAATGTCCCCCTCTGAAGGATCGTCATGCTGCATCTGCCCCTGCACACAGCTTGAAGACACCAAAGGTACCCTTACCTCCAGCCCAAGACCCCCAAAATAACAGGCCACACTTCCTGCATTGCAGATGAAGATGCCCATCCTAGTGAGCCCACCTCTAATGTGGCAACTCCTGTCGCCAAAGAGTACCTCTCCAGAAGCCGCTATCCTCCAACCCAAGGCGCCTGCACCCTCCCCGTGGGGCTCCCAGCACCTACCTCCTTTGGCTTGGGTCCCATAGTTGGCGGCTCTGAGCTCTGGTGGCAGCAGGTCCTGCATCCCAGCTGCAACAGCATTGGCTCCTACACTCCAGCAGCTCCAGTGCTCTATTGGCAGTGCTGGTGGCTCCTGAGTTCTGGACGCCATCACCTCTGTAGCGTTAGATTCCTCGCTCTCATGGCAGTATCACTGGCTCCTGTACTCCAGCGGCTCCCACTCTCCCTGGGCGGTGGCAGCGTTGGCTCCTGCACTCCAGAGGCTCCTGTGAACTGGATGCTTTCATGCTCTGGTGTGGCGGCGGCGGCAGCAGCAGCGGCAGCGGCGGGAGCAGTGGCTCCTCCTCCCATGATTTGGGGGCGGCTTTGGCTCCTGCGCTTTAGCTAAGTCAAGGGCTCCTGCACTCCAGCCACTCTGGTGGTCCGGCAGGGGCAGCGGCTTCCATACTCTGGCAGCAGCATTGGCTCCCGCACTGCAGTGGTTCCTACACCTCTAGCTGGCTTAAAAGCTCTAGCTGCAGCAGCGGCTTTGTCTTCTGCGGTTGGGGGCGCCATTAGTTCTTGCGCTCCTGCAGCTTCCTGGCAGAGGCGAGGCGGTAGCAGCTCCTCCTCCTCCTCCCATATTCTGGAGTTCTCCTGGTCTGGTGGACTTGCTAATGGACAAGCACAAGTGCTCTGCCCTCACTCAGGGGGCTGGTGGCAGGAGCAATTCCTAAATTTGAACCAATAGGGTTGCTACTTTTTCCAAATCCTTATTAGCATAAATGTGAACCAATAGGATTGACCCAAGAGGTATATAACCCCCTAGCTGAGCGCCCTCCCTTGGAGAATTATTGTGGGCTGCTGGTAGTAGGTTGCATTGTCTGAATTCAGAAGCCTGGAACCCTGCAATAGTGTCTGTGGTTGGCTGCAACACCGGTGGGCAGAGTCTCCCATCAAGGAGCTTGGCTCAGAGGCCTGCCACTTACTAGGAACCCACCCGCCAAGACAAGCAGAAAACTCAACTTTCACTACAGGGAGCTTTTAGCGAGGTATGGGTGCTTATCTATATAAATCAATATAAATGAGTATGTAGTTTATTTTCGTATAATTTCACACGTTAATTTTTCAAAGTAAAAGAATTGGTTTAAAAATTAGACAAATTTAACTAATTAAAGCAAATTTAATTTTTTTAAAAAAAAATTAGAGACAGGCAATATATGGGGATGCATTTCTATAATCCCAGTTATCAGGAAGCTGAGGAAAGAGTATTGCAAGTTCAAGTTCAAGGTCAGGGAATTTTAGGTAGACCCTACTTCAAAAAAAATTTTATACCTTTATTTTGTTATTTATTTTTATGTGGTGCTGAGCCAGTGGCTCACATGTGCGAAGCAAACACTTTACCTAGCTGAGTCACAAACCCAGGTTGGATGTGTAACTCAGTGGTAGAAGGTTTGATCAGCATGTGTGAGACCTTGGGTTCAATTCCCAGCCCTGAGAAAGTGAGAGGTGTGCAGGCACATGCACACACGCATTCGCACAGGAAGAGAAATGCAAGAAATAAATGTATGGTATAATCATAGATGTGGAAGAGTTTATGATATTATAAATTTGTAAACTTTAATAAGAGTAAAACTAGAAGAAAGTTATGGTCAGCATTAAAAATTTTATGGAATGACAAAACTTTTGAATCAATTCAGAAACATTGGCAGTCTTGCCAACATAAAATGCCAGTTATATGGCTCTCCACATAGGGTCACACTACCCGGCTTATCTTGACATTGATATATCTCATGTTCTGTGGCTCTCCACCAATAGCCCAGCAACATTGAGAGTTCTAATATGAATATAACACAAGTTCTTATATATTTCATTAGCTTTGTGTTATATGCCAGTATAGAAACCAATTCCCAGCTCTATGTACATTGCACAATATATGAGTTGTGCCCTCAGAGAATAACAGTCTATGTAGAAACTAGTACCAATGCACCTAATGTCACCAATAGGAACCATGTTTTGTGGCTTTTCACATAGGTCCAAGCAATCCTGTAAATCCTGACATTGTATAATTTCAGTTTCATGTGAATTCCATGTAAACCACAAATATTTTCCCTTATCCTGTAGGAACACTCCATTCTCATCATATAATCACCCTGCTTCAACGACTCGATCAATGCATCCTGACTGGAATGCCTACTATATTCTTCAGTCTCCTCAATGCCACAGTTTCCGGCAGCTCTTGATTGCAGGTATGCTGACTTTAATCCCTGACACCTATCCTTATTCATCCTCTCCGGAGGCTTTTATGGTTGATTTTCCCTCTCAGTGGAATGTCTTTCCTGCCCCTCTTTTCCAAAAGTTCTTCCTCATCTATGAAATCTTAATTTGATTGTGATTTTTCTGATAAGTTTTTTTGATTCTCTTGACATTATTTATTCTATTCTGTAATTGACACTGAACATTCTTAAGAGTCTTATTATAAGTATAACTTGACAGTTATTTGTGTCATTAACAATTAATATCTGTTTCCTACATTAGAATAAAACTTCACTAAGGGACTCTTTGTCTAGGCTTTAACTGTGGGTGTCAGACATTAACATCAACTTTAAAACGTGGCATCATATCCAAAGAATCTGGCAGTGTCAGTCATGTACTAATAACATTCTTTATAGTCATCTGGCCAATTAAATTAATTTTTATATGATTTAGGATAATAAAATATGAAGTGCGATATAGTAATTTGGGGTTATTTAAATACTATATTTATGAAGAAAATTATAACATTTAATGTCATAATTAGAATACTATATGATGTTTGAAGTACAGTCAGTCCTGAATACCTGTGGGATATGTAGGAGTAGATTCAATCAATTATGATTTTGAAAACATCTGGAAATAAATGGAATCTTAACTATACATGTACACACATTTATTCTTGACACTTGTTCCTAAACAATATTAAAAAATATATTTTGTTGAGATATTATATGTAAAAATGATTGAAAGTATACAGGAAGATATGTAATAAGTAATATAAACATATAATACTACTGTATATGATAGATTTGAATCCCAGCAGATTTTAGTGTGTGTGTGTTTGGGGTGGGGCTTAGAATCACTCTCCCATGAATACAGAGGGACAACTGTGCACTACAACACAAGGAAAGGTGGTTGTTTTTCCATCAGAAATACCATTGTTTGCATTACTTGATAATAGAATAAACAGAACTGTAAATCATTTACTTACATAGGATGCTTATGCTAAAAGAGGGCCTTTTCAGCCATGATCCTCAAATATTAATTAAGGTCCTGATTTGACCCAGCAAAAACTTAATTGAAAAAAATGTATCATGAATCTATTAATAAGTATAATCTGTTCAATACCCTGATTTTCATAATTTACATGTCTTTTTGTACCTCTTTACATTTTTGCTTAAAAGCTTATTTTTTAAAATCCCTATTAGTAAACTTTATTTACATTAATATCCAAAATTTCAACAAAAATGTCTTCTCTTTTTCAATTTTCTCTTTGAATCTAGTTCCAAAATTTTAGAAGTCCACTCTTCTGTCTCTCCTACCCCTCCTACTCCTCTTCATTTTTTAGAAATTATTGTGCTGTACTCTCTTGGTGAAGATAAGTACTTAGTAAAAGATGAGGCTTTAAAAACGTGACTAAAGATTTTGTAAATCATTTCAAGAACACTGAATGGTGGTAGTATCTCTGAATATATATTTTATGCATTTACACATATTTTAGTCTTTCACAAATATTCATGAGTTTCACAAATCACAACCAGAAATCAGATATTGAAGATTAGTACTGTCTTTGAAAGGAATTTGAGCAGAAACATGAATGAAGAAGAAGCTTGTCTTTGCTGAATAACAAATTGGCTGTAGCCATACTATAGCTTTATTCCCATCTCTTGTTATTTAATATAAAATGATTGTTTTAAAACTTCTAGGTAATATGCTTGAATGATTAGATTTATATGTAATTCTAATTAGATTGAATTCCTTATTAAAAATAAGGAAAACTGCCATGATTCTAGAGATTGAGTTAAAGGAAAGCACAGTTGGAAATTAATTTAATTCTTTTTCGAACTTTGGTCATTCAGTAAGGGCATCCGAAGGGATAGCTTTCAAACACTATTACAGCTCTGGATCCAAGAGTCAACATATCCCTATTATTGTTTCTCAAAACCTCCATTTACTCATAATAAATTCATTAGTATAAGACAGAGAAAACTATCAGGAAATCCAGTAGGCTTCACATCACATGTTTTTGCTTCTGTAGTGAACTCAGATGGTGTCAGCACACAGAGCACTGTAATCCTGGCTGCCTCTTCAAGAAAACCTGATGCTTTAGCCAGGCTGGAAGGAGAGTGTGACGCTGCTTTGTCACCACTGAGGACAAGCACTCTAACCTCTAAGTCCTGCTTAACTACAGTGATGAATGATTTTCTTTCTTTTACCAGGACACTCACAAGAATTACAGTTAAGTGTTAAGTAACTTTTATTATTGCAATTTTGTTTTGCTTTTTAAAAGCATCTTGAAATCCTGTAGAGTTGCCATAATTTTGATCCTACAAATTTGTGATTGTGTTGAATTATTTAACTTGAATCATAATTTCTAAACTGAAGCCTATAATAAAAAAGAAAGATAACCCATAACACAATATTTAACCAATGATTTAATTATCATATTGGAAATAAAAATTACACAGTTTAAAATACTACAAAACATAAAATAAAAAATGGCCAAATAACACTTTATATTACTAGGAAAATATTTCACTTTCAAGGTCAACATTTAAAGTTGCCACATATTTCTTTCCATTAAAATATTTTTAAAAATTAAATTAATAAGAAATGCATGATATATTTAGTGTAATATATAGTATTTATGCTCTCTATACTGTAAATACATGTAATAAAAAAGAAAAATAAGTGCAAAGAAAAATTTACTGATTTAGAAAATCTAAATGGAAAATCAAAATATTTTTCCTTAAATGGGCATATTGAAAGATACTGATTTGACATTGACAAATTTAGATGTTAAAATTGGCATTTATCTTTAAGGAAAAGGAAATAATGGGAATTGGATTGCTCATTGCATTTTATTCAGCAGAAAGAATTTAATCTCTATTTCACTTTACTATGTATTAAGCACTTTATAAGAGATTATAATTAGAAATTCATTGTATCAATTAATCTTCAAATAAGCTTATATTACTATTACTGCATCAATTTACATCTGAGGAAATTGTCGAATTTAAAAAATAATTTACAAGACTCTCATGTTAAGATATACAAATAAAAATTGAAGCAATGTTGCAATTTTAAATTAAATTCAACTATTGATTTTCAGAAGTACATTTTACTCTAACCATTGCAAAGTGTGAGACATTACAATAGAATTGTGACATCATTTTAATATTTCTATCATGATGCATTACACACATGAAATATCTCATCATCCATCATTATGTTCATTTAATTTGAATTATATTTTGTTTTACCCACAAATAGCTCTCTGCTCTCTTATGCCAGGGTTAGACTGTTTGGGAGACACGGAGATGGGGTGACAGAAAATAGCACCTGGAGCTTCCCCCAGCAAAGGTGGAAGAAAAGCTTCTTACGTGAGACCTTCAGGCCCAGGCCCTGAAAGTAAGGATAAAAAGCTTCACTTAGAAGTAGTCTTGGGAGGGTTTAGGCAGGAGGGGTGGAAAATACCATCTTATAGGAAAATAAGATAGTAAGCAGGGTGTGGTCTTGAGCCAGGATGTAGAGGGGGTGATCTAATAAGGCAGGCCTGCCATGAGGAATAAAAGGGAATGGACAGGGAGAAGGTCAGACTTTGTAAAAGGAATCTGTCTTTGGGGATAAGTAGAGTGGGCAGGCTAGGATTGTGGGGTTGGATGTCTAATACAAAGGATATGATATCACATAGACTGAATTTGGGGGTCCTGGATGCCCAGTGGAGTGTAGCTGTGTACAGGAGTGATGTGGAGCTGCTAGGAGGAAGTAGCCCAGGGAGTTGAAGACCCTCTTCTTGGTTGTATAGGTCCCACATATGGCAGGTAGTTGGTCAGCATTTACTGACCAACCTTCCAGATCTGAGAACCAGTGCAGAGCCCAGTGACAAGACAGGCTGAGCTGGATGTGGCATGGGGGAGGAATAGGGGGCAAGTAACTCTGATGTCATGGATTCACAGTCAGCTTAAGACCTTTTCTGCATTCGATGTTCACTCACTATTTTTACTGAGCACCTATAGTGTGAGTTCTGCTCCAAGTGCTGGGACTGCTGCGGAATGCTACAAGCCAATCTTCATCCTGGCCCTGCAACCAGCCCCACCCATCTCTTCCAGAGCCCCACACCTGATAATACCAGGATTTGGAGTGTTTCCTACTCATAAAGGCACTGAACTAAGAACACCACCTCTGGTCAACAGCCATGGTTTATAGATGAGGCCTCCAGTTACTAGGGATGGCCGGTGCTACCCAAGGTCACACAGCCAGCCAATACTTCACAAGCTGATCCTATGGCTTCCCAATCTTTGGGAAGGGGGGAACTTCTGGAAGGTCCCTGAGCCAGCCCCATCTGGGCTCTGGCAGGAGGGCAAACAAAAGCACATCTTAACAAGGTCACAATGGCTGGGGAAAATTGAGGACACAGTGCTGAGGACCTAAGCAAGCAAGGAGCAATCTGAGAGGGCTGAGGTGCCTGAAGTCTCATGCTGGCTTAAATCCCTTTGTCCTCCAGCCTCCTCAACCCCACCCTCTTTCTGGATGGGCCCCTCACCCAGCTTCAGCCTTGGCCTGACATTTCCTGTGACATTTGCTGCAAAGAAATGGAGTCATAAATCCAAAGGTTAAATTTGTACATTGCCTTTCACTGCTGGGCAACATCATGGTCCCTCCACCCATCAGGAATCCCATAGGTATAGATTTGTGTGGGATTGCCACTTGCCTCAGGGCCTCTGCTTGCTGAGGGCCCGAAGGTTTCCCTGCTCCACTTCTCTAAAGCAGCCAGTCACCAGGTCCCCAAATGGGTTCCTGGGCACACCAGGCTCTGAAGTTTGGCACATAGGGATTCTATCAGAGAGAATATTAACTACCCCACTCTAAAACCAAGGCCCTGAGATGACCTGCAGTCAAGAAGAAAAGAAAGAATTTCAGTACCATTTAACCAAACTGACCCCAAATTTGACCATAAAACCCTTCTTTGACATCTACCAACTGTGGAGCTTCAATTCTATGGACTGTGATTCATGAGGGCCAGTTAAGAATGCTGAGGTATTGAATGAAGTGCCAGAGAGCACCCCTGAGAATGAGGTAGGCTATATGAATGAGACTAAATCAGCTCTTAACACCCCTGTATCCCAGATCAGCCCAGGTCCATGTATTAGAATGCTGAATGGGGCTTATTGTGTACCAGGCCCAACTGGGCTGACCTGGGAACTCTGGTTTCTGTCCACTCAGCAGTTCCCCAAGGCTGCTTAGGAAGGTCTACCAATAGCACCTGCCTCCTGGCCCCACTACCTGGGTATGGCTACCCCAAGGAGGGTCATCAGGGGCCATGGGCAGCCTCCATCAGAACAAGGCATCAGACTGCCATCAAACAAGGAAGGTAAGTGCCACCATCATTTCAGTCTCTATCCTCCCACACCAGGGCAAGGATATGGACCCCACCCAGAGATAGGGAAGACTATTAGACTTAGCTGGTAAAGCTGGAAGCTATGTGAAGAGGGTAGACAAGAAGGGGCCCTGAAACAACCTCTGCAGAGATGGCCATCCTTAGAGCTGAGAACTTGCTGGGGTATGTGTATGAGAGGGAAGCTGCATCTCTAGAGTCCAGCTACCTGGCTGTGGCCAGTATAAGAGGCCAATGCAGGTTTGAATGAATAAATTAGAGTGCATTTTCTGGAAGGGATTCCACACACACTAGTAAAGCATGATGAACAAGAATAGTTTCAAATGTGCAAAATGTTTAAAATACAGTGACAAAAGAAGAAACTTCAGCAGAAAACACACAGTGTGGTGGGACCCAGCCAGACCCACATACTCCAGAGATGGTGTAGAGAGACACAGAGGTGTGGGACTGTGTGCCCACCCTGCTGGCTGGGCTCCCAGTGCTGGCTCTGTGACTGCCTGTCCTTTAAAGCACTTAACCCAAGGTGAGGATCACTTTGCTTCAATTGTATGGTTCAGAGTTGGTCTACAGGCCAGAAATGAATGGACAAATGAGTAGATGGTGGTGAGTAAATGCAAACATCTAGAATTTGATCACAAGGAGGATGCTAGTGACCATGATCAGGGTGTGGGTGCAGCTAGCTACAGGGCAAAGACACTAAAAGGTGCAGAGACTGGACCCTGAGAGAATACTATAGGGTGCACAGTTCTTAGGACTTATACCATCGGTGGCTACAAAAGGTTGGGCAGACTTGCTTGAGGGTCAGAGGTCAGGGCTCACCAGTCTAGGTACCTAGAAGCATGAACTTCACTGACCAGGCACAACCAAATACCTAGGGCCCTCATTAACCCTATGACAGGGTTGGGGTAGGTGTCACTTGCTCATATACTCCCTCCACTACACACACACACACACACACACACACACACACACACACACACACTCATATTCTCTTTCTCTCTCTCTCTCTCTCTCTCTCTCTCTCTCTCTCTCTCTCTCTCTCTCTCCCCTCTCTCTCTCTCTCTCTCTCAATGCCTTCCTCCTCCTGACCCTTCTTCCGGATGCACAGACTGAGAACCCCTGAGGAGAAATTCTAGACTACAGGCCCAGGACTGCACAAGGGCTCATTCTGCCTCTCTACTATCCTGGCTTTGCCTGCTGGACCCCTCTTGGTGCTGTAGTGGCTGCCATAGGCATCCATGCCACAAAGCCAGAATTTCAAGCCAGAGCAGGAGCAAGGGGTGGGAGAGGTGCTCAGGATTGGGCAGCAGAGGGAGGGTGAGTCCAGAGCCTGAACAGTTTGGGAAGGCTTGGTTTCACAAGCTCTGACCCTCACAGACAGCTTATCACTTGCATCAAACAAGGGCAATAAACTGTGCCCCTCTCTTCTGGGTGGACTCCTGGAATCCCCTCATCCTCTTTGCCCAACTCAGCTCGTACCCACACATATTCACCACTCCCATTACTCTTGAGAACAAGACTGTCCACAGAATTCAGAGCACACCAATACCATTGGTTCCCAAACTCTTAAATTCAGAGCCCACCTCAATTCCTTATCCAATGGTAGGTGTGGGTACAAAAGAGAAATAGGATGAAGATAAAAAGAAAACTGGCACACAAAAGGCCTGCCAAGAACTTCAGACACTTGCCAACAATGAGCTCCTAACTCCCAGGGAACCAGTGTGTCCAAGGAAATAGGTGCTCATAATATCTAAGACATTTTGGAGGGAAATGAGACAGAGCATCTTGTACCACAGTTAGAGGTGGAAACATGTTTTATCTGAGGCTTCAGCACTGAGAGGATTTGGGTTCTGATGTACACACAGGTGACCAATTTGTGGCCTGAGAACATAGTGATTCTTTAAGTGTGTGGCACAGAAGGTCACCTGCCATCTTCCTTTGGTGACAGGGAAGTCATTATTTATTGGGAGTATTTCATTCAATTGTGGATATCAGCAGGAAAACTAGGTCCTGTATTGAGACTTTCTCTGTGAGGCAGTGACTAGCAGGGTTAGAGATCCCTGTGACCATGAATGAATGGTGAGTCTGTGGCCCAGCCCCACCCTACCGGCTCATGCAGTCCCTGAGATCCAGTCTCTTTAATCTACTATGGAAGTTAGCAGAGTTGGGGCTCAGGGCCTATGGTCATGCCTGTGTCACCATGGGCAGGGTCTGTGGAGGGGTCACAATGAGTGCCCTGCTCTGTGGGAGTTTTCTGTGGCTGCTGAAATAGATCACTGCACTACAGTGACTCAAAAAAGCACATGCATTTATTCTGTCACAGGCCTGGAGGTCAGAAGTCCAAAATGCATCCTGGGAATTTAGAACCAAAGTGTTGGGAGGCCAGGCTCCTTCTAGGGACTCAGGAAGAGACCATTGCCTGAGCTTTTCCAGCTCCCAGAGAACATCACATCCCTAGACTCCTGATTCATTCCTCTAATTTCAAAGCCAGCTGTGCAGCATCTACCAATCTATTTTTATGGCTTTCTCTGCTCCTCCCCCCTCTCTCCTCTTCTCTCTCCCTCTCCCTCTCCCATGTTCTCTTCTTTCTCTTCCCCTACTCTCTCTCTCTCTCTCCCTCATCTCCTTCCATTCTCACATTCCTTCTCTTATACTGACCTCCCACCTCCCTCTTTCCCCTACCTTGGACCACCCAGATAATTTGGGATAATCCTCCATCTCAGGCCCTTAACATCATCCCCTGGGCAAAGTCCCTGTGATTACAGACATTCACAGGTTCCAGGACTAGGAAGTACTATTCTTAGGGGCCATCATTCAGTTGAGCTCAGCTTTGATCCTAATTCCCTGGGGATTAGAGCAGATTTCTCCTCAATTCCTCTCCCTTTCTATTTCTGTCCATCCCCAATCTGGGTATTTCTGGGGCTAGCCCAGTCTCATCCCTCCCCACATGCCTGGTCTTCCACAGTCCCTACTTTGTCTAGGATCACAGGTAAGGAACTATGATTTTAGTCATATCTCTGAGACATTTTCTTCCCATGACTCCCTGGGTCTACTTCTGTCACCAAACTGCCCTTGGAGGAAGATCTTATGAGGATCTTCAGTCTTTGATGGAGACACCATGGCCCAGAGTCTCTGGGTGATTTGTCTGGCAGAAGTATATCACTGGGCTGCCATCTCCCTACTCATACTATACTGTCTAATCTTTCACCCCAGAGGACACACCTACCTCCTACTTACCCTCCCTGGATCCCTTGCTCAGGTTACCCACAGGCTCTCAATTATGAAACCTGAAAGAGCTTTTGTCTTTTTCTTAGACAGAGGTATTCTAGGGTAAGATTCTTATATGGTACATCCTCCCATATTAAACCACCAGACCTAATTTGTTTGTTTTAATAGAAGATGTAGAAACTGGTGTCAGAAAAGTAAATAGTTGGGCTGGGGATGTGGCTCAAATGGTAGTGCGCTTGCCTGGCATGCATGCGGCCCAGGTTCGATCCTCAGCACCACATACCAGCAAACATGTTGGTTCCACCAAAAAACTAAAAAATAAATATTAAAATTCTCTCTCTCTCTTTCTCTCTCTCTTTAAAAAAGTAAATAGTTTATTGAACAAAATTTTGCATTTTTGTATCTATGATGTTAAGGAATGAATATTTTAATTTTTTGCTAGGACCCTCATTTTACTCAAAAGTAATTAAGGAGTTTCTCCAATTTGTTTGTTTGTTTGTTTGTTTTTGTCTATTACTGCTTCAACCAAATCCTTATCTGAAATTCTCTTTTCTGCATGGCTTAAGGCTATGAAATTTTAAAAGAAATTTAGTATTTTTATTATCAGATATGTTATAAAATCACTATATCTTTAGTTTAATCAGGAAGAATTTTACTCTAGTGGCATTAAGCCAACAGTTGATTACATGTGAAAATGATTGACTACTTGGTTTCAATTTTTGGTTTTAATTACTTGGCTTTATCTGTATTATTCTGGACTATAATTTTCCTATGAGAGAGGTGATCTTTACATATGTGTTAAGCTGGGTTTATCTGCCCCATACTTATTTCATATCTTTAAACTTTAAGTCTAACTTCTCATAGTTCCTAAGATTATGGTTGGGAACTGATTTTATTATAGTTTTTGGAAAGCAGCCTCAAGAAGATGCAGATAGTAAAAGATTTTCATCTTACTGGAACTTCACAAAAGGATATTTTTATGTACTTTCAAATGGTATCTTTTTAAAAAACTAAAAAATAAAATCCGCCAAATACAATGCATGTTAATTCATACAAGTTGGAAAACAGGGTGTACCTGATAGAAAAAGCTGTGAAACCAATTCAGGGCACATTTCCCAGCTGAAGAGGGGCTGGAACTACAGACTCAATTCTTTACTAGACTGCCAGCTACTGATGAATTTGACCCAGGCAGGTAACTGGCAGGTAGGAGCCTGGGAAGTATTATTCTGAATTCTCTGGTCCAGGTGCCTTGGAGTCTAAAGTTTATTCTTAGAGATGTCTTTTCCTCATGACATAATCTGTTTTTCAAAATTTCCCAGAGCAGATGGTTAAATTAATCTCTAATTCCTTTATTTCTTAGAATGATTTCTGCCCTGATGAGACTGACAAGGAGAAAGGAGTGAAAAACAGCTGATGAGAGGAAAGAGCCCCCCATGCTGGGGCTGGCCAAGTTTCTCCCAGCCAGATGCCCAGGAGATGCTGTCTCCCAGCGTGGTCGCTTGCCTCAGTCATTCTGTATCCCCCAAATAGATGGTCCTTTATGAGAATTTATCTGAATTCCTAGTAGAAATTCTTACGGGCTGGTTACACTTCGCTTCCTGCCCAGGCAGGCACAGATTACAGTTTCCTCTGGCCTCACTTGGAACCTTTGAAAAATATTCTATGCAGGAGAGTAGATGTGATAGTGATAAATGGTGTTGGTGCCCTTTTGGATCACACTTCATTTATTACAGTAAAACTTGGGTACACTCCACCCACAATAACAACACCAAATGTAATACAGTTGTCAATTAGCTCCCACCCTCATTTCAACACTTTTTCTTGGGGGGTGGACTCATTATAATACTTTATTTTGGGTGAGGGGATAGAAAGTGATTTCCTTCTGATAATTGGATAGTTGGTCAGTTCATTTATTAGTCAATGACCTACACATCTAATAAGTACCAATGTTTTTAAATTTCAAAATATCATGTCTCAATAATCTTTCAGTTTCACAATTCTGTGCTTAAAAGAGTACTATACTTTAGACCAGTTACTTCATTTTACCCCACCACTATCATCAAAACACAGTCATAAATCACTTCAGTGTCTTGCTTTCCTCCTCTCAAGCTGTCACTTACTCATCTCCTTGGCCATTTTCTCAGATGGTTTTCTATCTTTGACATGTATGATTCTTCTTCCTGCTGTCTTCTCAGGGCAGTGACCATATAACATATACTTCTGATGTTCCATTCCTGTGGAGACCTTCTTGGTTCTAATGCTCTCCACCTCCTTTTTACTTTTCCAGCCTTTCACACCAATGGCCTCACCTTGGACTTGGCTCTCTAGCAGGACTCCTTCACTCTGTGACACCCCATCCTGGTCACAGCCTCTGATATTCCCACCCATCACTCTGTTTTTCATTACATCAGCTCAAGGATCCTGCAGGGTCTGTCTTCTAGCTCCTTCCTTTTCCTTGGCTTGTGCATGGATTAGTCCTCCTGTGACTTCACTCTCCTTCCTGGATCCATTGTGTATGTGTTGTGTGTGTGTGTGTCTGGGGAGGAATGCATGCTGTATTTAGTTTGTGACAGATTACCTATTTTTATTGATGTAGAATTTATGTACAGTAAAATGCCCAAATCTTAAATGTACAATCTGGAGAATTTTTTCATATGTCTCCTATGTAACCATCTTCCAGATCAGATATAGAACATTTCCATTGCCCCACAGAACTCTGTCCAGCTTCTTTCCAGTCAATCACCACCCTCCAAATGTAACCATTATCTTGACCTCCAATCAGCAGAGATCAGGGTTTGCTTATTCTTAAGTTTCCTATATATAGAAAAGTCTCTACTTCTTAAAAATCAATATTTAAATAAATTATATGTTATCCCTAAATGTAAGAGGTCATCATATGGTGGAAACTGGGGTTTTAAATGAGTTTCATTAACTACACACACACACACACACACACACACACACACACACACACACACACCCCGCAGCTGTTTTAATAAAGAAAGAAAAAACCTTTCTCCCCAAAAGTCACTGAGATCTTTTCTTTCCCTCAGATTTGTCTGTCCCAGGATATTCTTGGCATCTTGTATCATTTAGCTCAGTATCTTCATGCTCAAATCCTCCCCTCCCCCAATATACAGCTCCAGAGAAAAGAAATGGTCCTTCCTGTCTTTCTCTGACTCTACCCCTTGGCAGAGTAATTCAGCTGGGCCCAGACAGAGACAACTATGTCACGTACCTGTAGGTCAAGCATGCTACCTTGATTTGAACAGAGAAAGAAGCTTAGCTTGCTGATTTATTTATATATTTATCAGAGGGGGTTACTATGAAAGGAACCTCAGTCCTCATACATGCTAGGCAAGTGCTCCAACACTGAAATATGTCCTCAGCCACCAGTTTGAGGTAATTTCGACTGTGTACATTCCTTTAGGTGATCTAATATAGTAATGTACAAGGTTTTATTGGTTTAATTTCACAATACTTGTGAAGGAAACAATGTCAGGATCCAAAGGAGGAGCAGACCACTTATGTTTTTCTCAATCCCTTTGTTGTCTCTAGATGACTTCTTCATGTGTTTCCAGAAATCCATCCTTGGGCCTCTTTTCTCCTCCTGCCATACACTCTTCCCAGGGAATTTCTTCATCATTGCCTGCTGTGGCAGCCCTCTTGTCTCTATAGGTGTGGCTCCACAGATGTTCATCTCAATCCAACCTTGGACTGAGCCCATGACCCCAGTGACCCTTCCTGGATATTTCCACTTGTACATCCTGTAGGCATCTCCAAGGCAACAGATACCAAACTCCACTCAGACCTTCCTCTCCTCCAAATCTGCTCAACCTCCTCCAGTCTATGTATTGATGAGGTGAAGTCTTCCCCCTTCTCACCTGAGTTCTGCCTTATCAAGTTCTTGATCCAATTCTTTTGTCTTGCAGGGTCATTCCCAAGCTTAGACCCCATCATGGCCTGCCCAATCTTACCTCAAATCTTTCCTGCTCATTGCCTTCATCTGTTCTGCTCCTACTGACAGAATGAGGATAGGGAGTTGATCTTTTTGACATGAGATCCGATCATGTCAATCCCTAATTTAGATTCTTTCAATGAGTTGGGAGTAGGGATTGTTAGGAAGATGTTGGTCAAAGGTTGCAGACTTTCAAGAGTTCAAGAGATCTATTTACAACATGGTGACCATAGTCAATAGCAGTGTATTGTATTGTTGGGACTTGCTCAGAGGACAGGTGTTAAGTGTTCTCAGCACAAAAAGTAAGTTTGGGAGGTACTGCATGTTAACTAGCTCAATTTAGCCATTCTACAGAGTGTACTTATTTCAAAACATCATGTGGTAAATGAAAAATAAAGGCAA
This sequence comes from Ictidomys tridecemlineatus, assembly GCF_052094955.1. Taxonomy (NCBI): domain Eukaryota; kingdom Metazoa; phylum Chordata; class Mammalia; order Rodentia; family Sciuridae; genus Ictidomys; species Ictidomys tridecemlineatus. Next base: position 1,030,121 of record NW_027526137.1, read on the forward strand.
TTTTTGTCAACTAGAAAAAATAATTAATTTTATAAAGTGCTTCAATGGCTCCCCATTTCAGCCTCTTAATCTGGTTCCTGTCTACTTATCCAGACTTACAGCTTTTGCTACTCTGTGTCAGACTCAGAGCTTCAGTAATGCTGAATCATCCAGCTTCTCTGCACGTGCTGGATGCTGTGCCCATGTACTGCTGCCTACTTTCCCTGGAAAGCACTTGTCCTGTTGTGTGTCTGGGAAGTGTGACAGCCTCAGTGCCCCTCTTTGTGAAGTCTTGCCTAACTCCATGTGTGCAAGCACAGACACCCCAGTACCATAGACATGAGGCAATTAATCTGTAAACCCTGGAAGCCAGCTGCCAAGCAGATCCAAGGCTCAGTGCTTTCCCATTGCACAGCTATCTGGTGCCCTGGCTTCTGTTGCCTGTAGGTTTCCAGAGGGCAGAGGTTCCCATTTAGCTTTGCTCAGAGGAGATATTTAATATTCAGTTGTTAAATAAATAAAAGAATGAATAAAGAAGGTAGCATTGTACTGGGTATCTTGCAAATAAGTTGGATGCCATTTCTACCCTCTTCAGCCATACCTGCCAAAAGGATGACAAAGGCAGGAAGGGAATAAGCAATAAACAGTGATTCTTTAGTAACTATTTGCTTTCAGTGAGCATGGTGGGGCAAGATGCCAGGAAACTATCTTCTGTTTCTGATTAGTCTGTGGAGCTGCAATCTGGTGGGGCTGGGGCTTTAGGATCTGGGGCTGGGTGTATAAGGGAGCCTACCCAGAGGGTGGAGAAGGGTTCCAGGAACTGGGTGGGTTTTTTTTTTTTTTTTTTTTTTGGAAAAGGCTCCTGTCCATGAGTAGAGTGTTGCTAAGTAGACACAACAGATTTTCCTACAAGGTGGCAGGGCAGGCAGGAGAGGAGTGAGATAAACCACAGATGGTGAGATAACTCAGAGCTCATGACACTGGGGTGGAGTTCCTTTTAAGTGTGCTCAGATTGTGTATGCTTGGGGATCACATCGAAGTCATCTGTCATATTTTAAGAGCTAATCTATCATAATTGCAGATTAGCTAACTTCTGTCTTTTCCCCAGGTAAAAAAATTAAGTCAGGAAAAGCTTACTTTGCCTGTCACACACACGCATGCACACGTGCACACACATTTATCACAACTCCGAGCACTTTAGCTGAAAAGGAACGTAGATCACAGTGTTTGAGACAACTTGGGAGTGGTCATTTGATGTCATCTCTGATGTTTTTATTATTCTGTTCTGGGGTGGAGGCAGGTTAATGTTTAAGTGTATACATGTTTGAAAATATGTGCTCAGCTTATGTGAAGCACAAAGTTTGCAAACTTCCCAATGAGCATTATTAGTTCTCTATAACAGAAGAAATAACTGGGGATTAGAGAAGTTAAGTGACTTTCCTTTGATCACAAAGTAACTCTGGACAAGTTACTTAGAATTTCTGAATCTCAGTTTTCTCACCCCTAAAATGGGGGATGATAATACTGTAATGGATATTATAGTTGTATTGCCAAATTTTCTTCTGCTTGTCTTTCATTATATAGCAGCCACCTTTAAAAAAAAAAAAGAGAGAGTAGTATGCAAACTTGGGTAGTTACTCCCCAAAGTATTTGAAAATGTGTGGGGGACATTCTTGTTATCACACTGACTAGAGGGGCATGTAATTGACATTTAGTGGGATCTGCCTCCGATCATGGGCTGGATCTTGATGGATTTCCGTCAATTAGGATAAGCCTTCCCCTTTGCCACAGTCCCTTTATGGGACTGTCATCCAAGATGGGAAACTTTGAAGTACCCATGGGAACAGTAATAAATAACATTAACAAGTGGTATCAATGAGAGCAGAAGAAGTGTGGCCCTTAGCCATACCATACCTCATATTGTTTTCTGTTATTTCTGATAGGTTCATCTTCTCCACTCCAGCTCTACTAGAAGCTTTTTGAGGGCAAAGACACATCTTAGAATTCTCTTTTACTCATCATAGCATCAAAAAGTAGAAACTTCCAGGGGGAAAAAAGTTGTTAATATCTTTAGAAATATAAAAGAAGCTATTTTAACCACAAAATGAAAATAGAATGCTAGAAAACATAACTAATAGAATGATAACAAAAATATCTTAGAAATTAATAATGACATAGAAATGAATAGTTGTAAGATAAAGTTGAGAAAACATCTCAGAAATAATAGTAGAAAAAGAAAGGGGGTGGGGTGGTCAGGGGGTAATAAGGTAAAATAATTAGAGAATTCATGCTGGAAGTATAACATTTGAATAAAGGTGATCAAAAGAGAGAACAGAGAAAGCTTATAGGAAGTTAATCATCAAAGTAATTCAAGTACATTTACCTGCTGGAAGACAAAAATTTTCTATCTGAAATTGCTTATGGAATGCCCACTGGAATGCAAGTACAGAAACCTATACCCACCACAGCACTTTGACATTTCAAGGCACTGGAGACAAGGAGAAGATCTTTTTTATTTTTTCTTTTTTAAGAGAGAGTGAGAAAGGACAGGGAGAGAGAGAGAGAGAGAGAGAGAGAGAGAGAGAGAGAGAGAGAGAGAGAGAATTTTTAATATTTATTTTTTAGTTCTTGGCAGACACAACATTTTTGGTATGTGGTGCTTAGGATCGAACCCTGGCCTCACGCATGCCAGGCAAGCGCGCTACCTCCTGAGCCACATCCCCAGCCCAAGGAGAAGATCTTGAAAGCTTCAAATTAAGACAGAACAAATCACATACAATGAGCCAGCAATCTGAATGGCTCTAGACTTTTCAGAAGCAACACTAAAAGCTAGAATATAATTTTTAACTCAGTGTAAATTAGCATAGACATGCAGTCTTGAAAAGATTAACAAAGTTTGCCTCTACATAAATACTCTTAAGAAGTTGCCATAGGATGAGTACCATTCAAACAATGGAGAAAACCAAAGAAGAGAAAAACCACAGAGGACAGGGGGAAAAGGTGGAGGGGATCTCAGCTGATGAAAAAGTGATGTTCCAAGATAGTGACTCTGCACCAGGCTTGTAACCTCACCATCCTTCAGTTTCCTTGTCTATAAAATAGGGACAATTGTTGATGTCTTCCCCATGAGATTATAAGGATTAAATGATGAAAAATGTGCTCAGCACTTAGAACAGACACTGACACACAACATTAGTTATTAATTTTTTCCTAGAATTTTCTATTCATGTAGCTTAAGAAACCCACTAATATGTTTGATAGTTTGTTTTAATTACTCAATGAAACCATCAATCAAACAACAAATATTTATTGTGTGCCTACTCTGTGCTAGATGCTCAGAAGGAAGAGAGTAAGAGTGGTCCCTTATTTGGAGGAGTGGATAGTATATCACTACCTTGTCTCATTGAGAACTGATTATCCTATACTTTTTTATTGTTTCATTAAAAAAAGTTTTTAAAAAATTAATCATCGGGGCTGGGGATGTGGCTCAAGAGGTAGTGTGCTCGCCTGGTATGCGTGCGACCCGGGTTCGATCCTCAGCACCACATACCAACAAAGATGTTGTGTCCGCCGAGAACTAAAAAATAAACATTAAAAAAATTCTCTCTCTCTCTCTCTCTCTCTCTCTCTCTCTCTCTCTCTCTCTCTCTCTCTCTCCTTTCTCACTCTCTCTTTAAAAAAAATAAAAATAAAAAGTTAATCATCAAAGGTATATATGCACATTATCAAAAAGTTAAATAGGATTTAAAGTTTAGAGCAAAACACAGCAGTTTCCCTGGATTACTCCTCAGACTTTTCCATTTCCTCTTCCTGGAGGTAACTGCTTTTAAATCTTTTGACTGTTTCTTCTGTTGTATATATCTTGGCACTTCTAAATAATATGTTTGCAATTGTGACTTTAGACATAAGCACCTATTTCAATAGATGAGCTTCCAGGTCTATTATACCATCTTCTCTTCTATTCCTTGCCCTACCCGCCCAGATAATATAATTTTTGACTAGATAAACATCTCTACATAACTTACTGATGCAAATACTATTTCTAGTTTATTATTGTGGACTATGATCATTTCTTTTGTGATTTTTTTGCTCCCCCCACTACTTGCTTTTTTTTTGGGGGGGTATGCACTTTCTAATAGACGCACCTTCTAACAGATGTGAGGTCAACCAACATTGGTAGTCTATTCCATCCTTCTTTCCTCTTTAGCAGGCTCTTCTCCCCGCCACTCTGCCCCTTCATCCTTTAAGGTTGAGCGTGCTCTGTAGGCTATTGAGGAGCTGACAACCTGACACAGACCCACCACTATTCCTTCACTATCCCTAGGTTTTTCTCTCAAGTTGTATTCCTCATCTTTTCCTCTTTTTTGGTTTACTCTCGTTTTGGGAGAAAACATGCTCCAGTGCTCAAGTTAAAAAAATCCTTTTTGAGGATATCTTTTCTGTTCTCATTCTGAAATTCCACAATGATGTTCTTGGGAAAGAATCTCAATATCTCTCTCTCTCTCTCTCTCTCTTTTAATTTTTTCTTAGTTGTAGATGGACACAATACCTTTATTTTGTTTATTTATTTTTATTGGTGCTGAGGATGGAACTTAGTGCCTCACACATGAGAGGAAAGCACTACACCACTAAGCCCCAGCCCCAGCCCCAGGGAGAATCTCTTTTCATCCACTCTTCTATGGCCCCAATAGCCTTTTCAGGAAATTTGGAAACTCATATCTTTTGCCTCTGAGTCATTTGCTTGAATTATTTTATTGATGATTTCTGCCCCCTTAGTTTTCTGTTTATTCTTTCTGAAACTTGTTACTTAGATGTTGGATCTTAAGAATTGGTTCTCCAATTTTTTCAGTTTTTCTTTTTTCTATTATTTTACTCTCCTTGCTAGAATACCTCAAATTTATTTTCTGATCTTTCTTTTGAAAGTTTTTCATCACTACCATTAATGTTTATTAATTTCTAGTTCTTCTTCTTCCCCACCCTTTCTTCTTCTCTTTCTTTTGTGACTTGAATGTTCCTTTCAATAGTTTTCTATTCTTTTTATCATAGCATATCATTGTCTCTTATTTCCCTGAGTGTATTCTTGATACTTTTTCAGTTTCAGTCACTGTGTGTTTTGTGTCCTCCAAATTGATTTTCTGTTTTATTCTATAGTTTTTTTGTTGTTGTTGTAAGTTTTCCTTACATACCTGGTAACCCTTGATAAGCATTAGAGGACTAAATAACTGATTGGGGCTCTGAGCTCATCTTGTTGATTTTCAGCCTATCTAGAGGGTGAGCTAGGGGAGTTTTTTTATTCTAGGAAACTTCTAGTTGAATCCATTCTGGTCTTTCTTCTTGGGCTAATCAGATTCTCCAGAAAGAAACTATTCTTTTCTTCTGCTGTGGTTACAAGTACACTCCCAGTGTTTTAGTAGCTAACTAGGAAAGGAGGCTGGAGAAAGAGAACTGAGATGTCAGCATTTTGGGGTCTCAAATACCAAGCTTCCTGGTACTGTTCTCAAACTAACCACTGTGCCAGTTGACCTCCACTTTCGAAAGAGTTCCTTTTAAGAATAAACCTGTAAGATTAGGGGCATAACTCAGTGGTAGAGTGTTTGCCTGGTATGTGCAAGGCTCTGGGTTTGATACCTATCACTGCAAAAAAAAATGAAGAAGGAAAAGAAAAAGAAAAAAAGAATAAACCTGCCATATTCTGTTGAGGTGGAGAAGAAGTGCTCAGTGAGGTGGAACAGGAGAGGAATGAAGGCCCTAATTGCTATTTAAATCACTTTCACTCAGCCCTTAAGTTTGTTTCACCTTAACTTTCAGTTTTAGAAGTGTCTGGGTCTGGCATTTCTTTTGAAGACTTGGCAACAAATTTTGTTGTAGTTATTTTTTTTCTTTTTTCATTGTTGGCTCAGAATTCAACATTCTATGATGTACTGAGTTACATCAGCCCTGACTACATTCAGAGAGCATTGTGTGGCCCTGTACTCCACCCCGCTTAGCTTTTTTTTTTTTTTTTAAATTCTCTTTGGCTATTGGTTGTTCTGGATTGAACCACTTTTTAAAATCTTCCTTCTCTCAAGTTCTTAGCTTTATCTCTCCTATAACATTAGAATTCCCAAGAATTCTCTTTTTAAAAATACAGATGCTTCTCAACTTACAATGAAGTCATATCACCTGATAAACCCATTCATTGTAAGTTAAAATATTATAAGCTAGGAACATTCTTAGTACCTGTAACCTACCAGACATCATAGCTTAGCACCCAGACACTATAGAGTGCTGGTATTTATCCTTGTGACCAACTGGCTGTCTGGGAGCTGCAGTTTGCTCCCATTTCCCAGCATGATGAGAGAATACAGAGCTACATGTCACTAGCCCAGGAAAAGATCCAAATTCAAAATTTGTAGTGTTTTTTACTGAATGTATATTACTTTTGCACCATTGTGTAGTTTAAAAATTTCAAATTGAGCCATTGAAAGTCAGGGGCCAGATGCAGTGTCCTGCTGGGTGAACATATCTTCTCTTATATCTCTGAATAAATTAATATTATCTTATAACATGTTATCAATGTCTAATTAGTCTATTTTTTATCTTCTTCTTTTTTTCTGGTCTATTTCTTTTCAAGATGTGGCTTTTCTCAAATGTCTTGGTCACTTTTTGTTTGTTTGTTAGTAGAGCATGATTATTTTGTAAGATTAGAAAGTATAGATAAAGAACTAAGTACAAAAATGACCTATTATTTCACCACTCAGAAGATTACTGTTAACAGTTTGGCAAATGTCTTTTCACTCTTCTTATGAGTATTCAAAAACGTGTTTGTTTATTTATTTGTTTATTTATTTATTTATTCCCATTTTTTTGTTGTTTTTGTTGGCACAATATAGTTGTACATAATAATGGAATCTGTTGTTACATTCACACAGTATAACAATATAATTTGACCGATATCACCTCCCCTCTTCTTCTGTCACTTATTGTTAAGGGAGAGGTATCACAAAGCTGGGGATTCCTAGTAGGCTTCTCTGAAGAATAATTTGGCAAGAGCTCTCATTTTTTTTTCCATTGGAGGAAATTTAAATGACATTGTATGCAGGGGATGGGGTCAGGTTTCTCTTGGGACATTTAGTTTCCCCAGCAGGGAAATAGTGTCTTACCTGAAAGACATGAATCTGCCTTCCAAGCTTCCAAAGCCAAGCTTTGCTAAATTTGGTGCCTGGGGCAGTGTTGATGTGCACTGATCTCCTTATCAACTGATTGGTTCACCTAACCTTGTCACTCTTGGTGGTTCACACTGCCCAGTTCTGTGACTGGAGTCCCTCCAAATGCAGAGTCCCTTGGCTGCTTAGCAAATTTTTTCTTAAAAAAATCATCTTTCTAATGCCATTTTAATGGGCTCGGGGGAAATAAACACATATATTTAACTTTTCAAGTGAATTTAGAAATCCCATTTCTATATTTATGCATATCTACTCTAGCTTGTTGAATCCACCAAATCATATACAGCATAAAAAAATCACTTTCTGTTCTTACCAAGAGCCCAGGAGGATGGTTTGATGGGAGTCTAGCTGAGCTTTGGATTAGTGTGGGATAGATCTTGAGTCAAGTTTGGCATGGAGTCCTCAGCTGTCTATGCTTCCTCCTCTGTGTGTACCCCATTCATCATCTACAGGGCAGGAGGGTAGGGATTTTGCTTCTGTCATCTAGTACAAAAATGAGACTATTTAGGTGCTGGGTTTCAAGAAGTTGGCTGGGCTGCCTTCTGGAATGTGGGTCAAGATACCAACTTCTGAAGGATAGCTATGGGTAAGAGAAATGAGACAGAAGAGTGAGTGTACAAAGGGGACAAAGGCCTGTGGATGTGGAGGCATTAACACCAACACACATGCTGAACTAACAGTATGTGCTGGTTCACAACCCAGGACCCCTGCCACTGCTGTGTGCCTCTGGAAAGCTGCTGTGATGCCCATAATTTATGGTTTGCTCTGTTTGCCCTGGAAGATTGCTAGTTGATCCCCAACCCTCATGGAGCAGAGGTCCTTGAGAAAGTCTGGGCAGTGCAGTTTGTCCTTCTTGAAGGCTGTATGCAACTCCTGTGCTAACAGGTATCACCTGATTAAGACACAGTGGGGCTGAGAATGTAGTTCAACAGTTTGGCACTTGTCTAGCAAGTGTGAAGCTGTGAGTTTGAACCCCAGCATTGGGAAAAATAAAATAAAAAGAGTGGCCAGTGGTTAGGCTAACAAGTCAGACCCAGCAAAAGCTAATTTCATTATACTTGAGTCAGAATAGAATTTTATAGAAATGTTTAAAAAGGAATGGAACAAATGGTTTCCTAATTACATTTGGACATTTTAGAACTTAACGAATGGTTCATTGAAAGTATTTTTTACCTAGTCACTAAGCAAGAAATATCATAAAACAATCCTTTGTCAGCCTATCCTAAAGGTACACCATGATTTCAAAAGTAATAAGGACTACTTTAAAAAATTGTCCTATAAATCAAATTAAAGCATAAAGGGGGTTTTCACAAAGACTGGCTAATGCCCTGTTAGTTCAAAATGTCCCATATATTCAAGTAGATTCTAAGTGTTTTGTTTTTTAAATAATCCATGGATGTTTGATGCAGTATGAAAAATTAGCTTTCTGTTCTCATCAAGAGCCCAGGAAGATGGTTTGATGAGCTTTGGATTAGTGTGGGATAGCACTTGAGTCAAAGTTGGCATGAAGTCCTCAGCTCTCTATGTTTCCTCCTCTGTGTGTACCTCAGTCATCATCTACAGGGCAGGAGGGAAGGAAAAGTACACTTGTCCTGGACTTGAGTGTACTGGAAAACATCTACTAAGAGGATGGTTTTCATTTGGGTGTAGAATACCCCTGCTGACCCAGAAGCAGCATAGATAGAATGTGGAGTTTTTATAACAGTTCCTAAGAAGCTAGTATATTTTCACTCCACATGATTTCCATAAGCATACTAAGTGCATTATTATTAACTTTGTAAATGTTCAATGGATTTTTTTAAAAAAATTGTGTCAATGACATTTAAAGAATTCATCTTTAATGTTTTACTTATCTGTGTTGTGATTGAAACTTAAGGCGGTTGTGAAATCCTCAATTGTCGTATTGCAAAATATAACTACTATGATGTCATCTTTTGTGAATTTGTTTCTTAGATGTAGGAGTAAAATTTACTCCTAGCACACTATTGCAATTTTTAATGTCCTTGGAAACTTTACCTTTAAAATAAAGGGTAAAAATAACATCAGAATGCCTATTAATATGTAACTTTTTTCTCAGAAGAAATGAACCTATAATTTCTAACATACTGAGAACAAGAGTTCCTTTTTATAAGTATTGTTGGGATGTAAGAACAAAATATCAAGCTTGCTTCTAAGCAACTGAGAAAAATGAGTGGTGATTCAGGACAGACTTAGAGCTGAAAGCTCAACTGTCATATGTTCCCTAGATACAGAAGTCTTGGGTGAAGGGAAAAAGAGGGGCAAGGACCCTGAAGCATGTGGAATGATGTGCTTATTTCTTTTTGCTTTTGTCATGAAAAACCATATAGGAACATTTCAAGCACTCACAACAGTAAAGAGACTCATATAATGAACCACTATTATAAAAATTTATTTTTAATTTAATGTCCTCAAGTTGGTATGTGAAAAAAAACAAAAACAAATTTGCAAGTATAAGTCTTTACAAAACAGTGTAGAATTTTAAAACCAGAACAGGTCATATTTCCTTGCTGCTCAGGTCGATTCCTCTAGTGAATACCAGAATAATACAAATGCCTTTTAAAACATTTTTTTAAAACAAACAAAAAAGCTTTCTTGGAGTCCCAATGATCTGAAAGAGCTTTCAGGGCAGGCTTATCGGAATGCATTTGGGCATCTGACCTGCCAGGTCCACTGTCCTAAGTCAAGCATAAATGGAAATAATAGTATGGGTTCAGGAGAGTCAGTTCTAATAGGCACTGTCATAAGCCCACAGTGGCTTGGGAAAAGCTATCAGACATGGACATGTTTGATTCAAGGTTTCTTTAGAGATGCCACTGACCTGTTGAAACTGACAGCGGGTAGGGTTGCTTGCTGTGGGAAGCTTTGTGCTCTGGCTACTGAAATTCCTATTCACCTGAATTATGGATGTGGGGGTGAATGCTCCAGGGGGCAAAGGCTGTGCATTTCTTTTTCATAAGAATGTCACTTTTTAATCTCTATGGAAAGCCCTAAAACCCCCCAGGGCCTTCCAAACATAGATAAAATTAGTCAGTAGTGACATTTACAGGGTGTTTTCCCCCCTCCCTCCTCCCTTCTCAGGAATGCCAAAACTTTTTCTTCTTTGTACTTAGTAAACTTATCTCCCTTGAGGATTTTTACCATATGAAAGAAGGGCATCCTTAAATTCTACCATATTTTATTTACTAGATTTTACTAAAAAACAAATTAGAGTGCTATAACCCATTTGGGAACATGTTGCAATTACTTTGAGGATGGAGAGGGCTAAAGTGGAAGGTATTAATTAGAAAAATTGGGAATGAGTTTGTGAAAAGCTGAAAGAAATGGCTCCTCTGAAGTAGAATGTCTCCATTTGGATACTGATTGCTTCCCATGCCATGAGAACCAAGGATGTGTTTGTATAAATACCACAAAGTCCTTTTCTAACCACAGTTGTAGGTGTCCAGGTTTCACACGTGTTTTATAGATTGAGCCAATATAACCACATGTGTCTGGCAATGGAGATGTGCTAATTGAGAAAGAAACCCAATGAGAGGCAGAGTGCCAGGAAGGAGGAGAAAGACCATGTTGTCCTTTCATTGGTCTCTCTCTCTCTCTCTCTCTTTCTCTCTCTCTCTCTCTCTCTCTCTCTCTCTCTCTCTCTCTCTCTCTCTCCTTCTTTCTTTCCCGTTGCAGGGCCCTAGGCCAGTTCTCTCAACTGTTCCCTTCCATCCAGTTACCTCTTACTCTCCCTTCAGATCTCAACCAACCTTTGCTTCCTTAGGAAAGTCTCCCCAGCAACCTCTACCTCCACCTAACAGGTGGATTTGGTTCTTAATGAGACACATCTAATATATGTAATAGATACCCAGTAAATATTCGTTGAGTGAATGAACAAGTTAATCTATGTGTTCTTTCCTTTGTCTCTTCACTAAGAAAATTTATAACAGTGACTGTGTGAGGGCCATGCCTAGATAGGTAGGCCAGGGAGGAGAGGAAAGCAGCCTTTTGCACCTGAGAACTCAAACAAGTCAGGTGCCATCTTCTTCAAACACCACAAGAGAGCTGAGATGAGGTGGATTTTAGCATGGGTCTAGTGGGTGGACGTTCATGGAAACTAACCAGAAAACGGACAGAGATAGGAAACAGTGGAAACTCTGTTTACATTTGTGCCAAGCTCATATGACCCTTAGAATTTGATATTTAATTTTCTGGTAAGGAAACTTAAGTCTAGAGATTAAGTTTGTTATTTTGATGTCACAAAACCGACAAACTTGAATCCCTGAGATTTCTTTGAACTGATTAAAAGTTGTTGTGGGTTGAACTAAAAAAAAGCTGGGGTATGTTTTCATGCCTTGAATTTGAAGGGCACAAGATATTTCTAGATAAGTGCATCCAGCGCACAGATGTGCAAGAGAAAGGGAATCCCAGTCTCAGGGCTCTTCTACCCAGGCAGTGGTGGAAGAGGGGTGCCAGCAAGATCACCAAGAGAGCATTCCTGGAGGGGAAAATTCTCTCAGCAGTTGATTTTACCACTGCTGGGTTTTACCAGAAAGAAAAACTTTTCTCACAGCACTGTAGAAACTTCTGGATGGTTATCACTTGCTCTAGTTAACTTAGCTGTTCTACGTAATTGTTCGTTGATTATGTATACCACTTTGGTAATATGTTTACCTTAAACTTGCAGGGTTTTAGCAGGTATGCAACCCTTTCACATACACTAGCTTACTTGGGCCCATGACACTCTTGAGAAGAATTTAAAGAGTCCTTGGTGGTGTGTCCACCCAAGCTTGAATCTGGGTCCCTGAATCACCTCCTGTACTCTGTCCTGTGTATCATAGTAAGTTTATGAGAAAGAAAATGTTTCTCCAGAAAGCTGAAAACAGCCCTTAAATTTCATTTTTTTCAGATTTATTAAGGAATAATCGACAAACATAAATTACATATATTCAAAGTATGTATTGTGATAATGCAATATGCATATACATTGTGAAGCAGTTATCACAATTAATACATCTATCACCTCACATACTTATTGTGTGTGTATGTGTGTACACTTAAGATCCATTCTCTTAGCAAAGCGGCATATAATACACCATTATTAATTAAAATTATCATGCTATGCATTAGATCATCAGAACTTACTCATCCTATAACTAAAATTTTACTATTTGAACAACATCCAATTTCATTTTTTCTTATTGAATTTAAGTGCTGTCCTTCTCCGAGGCAAACTTCGCTTACCTGAAACTTTTCTTCTTACTAAACAATATAGCAAAAAGTGGTAGAGGTGACTAGCAACCAATAAGGATGATGATGATTAGTGATTTACTAGATGGCAGACACTAAGTGCTTCATATACTTTAGATTATGTAATCTCAGGATATTGTAATTTTTCTCATTCTACAGATTTATAAACTGAGGTACAGAGAGGTAAAGAAACTTATGGTCTTATAGTATGTTTAGTGTCTGAGGTCTATCTTCTTAACTACCACATGAACTGACTTCTTACCTGTAAGTTTGGTTTTAATTAAGCCAACCCAGTACAAAGAAGGGCCTTGTTATTTCATTGTGAAAAATACTGAAAACTCTGGGGTTCCATGACATTACTTTTCTTTCTATAGTAATTTTCTCAAGAACTACACTTCTTGAATAAGTGATCCATATGAACAGTACACCATTCGCAACTACTAAAGGATGTGTAAAAAATATCAGCTTCCCTCTACCCTGTTCTTCCACTGCTTTCTTCCCCTCTCCAGCAGTCTGCTGTTAGCAGTTTCAGTGTTGAAAAGGCTGTTTGAAGATTTACTTTCCTCTTTCTGCCTAAAGTAGAAAGAAACCACATAGCAGGGTTCCTGGCACAGCCTCCACAGTGTCCTCTGTCAGGACTGAGGCACATGGGCTGTCTGGAAGATTTGCAGGGCAGCAGGCCAGCAGTCAGAGGCCACTTTCTGGGAGAGTGAGCAGCTTTCTGGGAGAAGGAAGCACCTGAGAGAGAAGGCACCTTGCCCCTGCACAGAGAAGGAGGAGAGAGGGAATTCTAGAAGCAGTGGCAATTTTCTCAGCCTTGATATGGTTCCCCCATGCAGTGGGGTCTGAAGTCTTTTGTTTGAAAGAACCCCAGAGTGCCAAGGTAAAGCATGCAAGGAGCATTCTGGAAGATGATGAACACTGCTCAGAACCTCTCCTGCCCAATGGACCACAGGGTTGGGGGTCGGGTGGGGAGGGAGTCCATGGAAAAAATACTTGCTGATTCTCTGCACTGACCATTCTCCTGCTCTTCTGGATTCTTCATTCATGCTGCTGTCCTTGACAGATACCTTTTTTATTCCCTTTTCCTGTCCAGTTCCTGCTTGCCTTTAAGACTTGGCCAGACAACACTTACCCTAGAAACCTATGCCACCCTCTGCCTCTCTATGTCATTACCTGATTTGTATTAAAATGACATGCTAATGAGTCAATCTAAGACCATGAACTTCTTTTGTTTAGCAATGGTTTTGCTTAGTTTTATAGTTCTAGTGCCTGGCGCTCAACAACCATAATGTTCATATAGGAATGCTCTAAACTACATTCCTGGAAGCAAAAGATCCCTCAGTGACACTTCAGTTTTTCCAATAATCCACCTTTTGCTAGCTTGGCAGATTTAGTGAAATATTGATAGAAATGGACCTATAGGGAATCTGCCTTTTAATTGCAAGCAGAATTATATGATCTGCTGAACTCCAACAGATTTTGGTTTCAGAGTATTCATATCTAGAACAAATTGTCTGGAAAATGATTTGCATCAATCCATCACCATAACCATTTAATTTTTTTAGATATCCAACAAAATGTTGCCTATATTACTCAAGTTTAGACCATTTGCAAAAACAAAAAACAAAAACACAATAACAACAAAACCACCCAATTGAGAAATATCATCCTGTTTACATGGGGGAAATATGAGGGTACATTGAGGTGTTTTAAAGAAAGACTCCACGTTATTGTTATTTTCCCCTCTTGCAATTTAACTTATTTCTGACGCTTTTCTTTACTCCAGAGTTGGTGATTTGAATAGTTTAACTTGGGGCAAGATTGGGATATAGAAAATGGTCAATGCAGAGAAGATAGGTACCTGCCTAATATTTCTAATAGAGTGGAAGTAGATCACAAGAGGTATACTTCTGGCACGTAACCCTTTTCTATATCTTTAGAAGGTTGTCAGCGAAGTAGAACAAAATCTGAACTCTGAGCAGATTCTGCCTTGTGTAGTTCCAACTAAATTTGTGTTGAAAGATTACAAGCTTACATGCAATGGTGCAAGCTGAAGATTTTACGCTGTGTAAATATGGTAGTTTCCTGTCAGAGGGCATGAAGACAGGGATGGGAGGGGTGGGTGGGGGAATCAATGTTTAAGTCAAACATTTAAAATTTAAGTGTGATCCTCTTAGTCATCACTTTCATTTCTGTCTTCTAGGGAAATATGACACAGCTAGAAAGCAATGGAAAACACAAAGGGTTGCATCAGATATTGAAGAGGAACTGATCATACCATGGGTTAAAAAGGGTTTCTTAAATGAGACTTTTTTAAAAGCTGATTATTTAAAGGTAGCTTTGGGCAAAGGAACAAGGGTTCCAGAGTCTAACTTGTCCCCTGTTGGCAGTGTTGGCTCCGTATTAGGAGATGAAATATATTTTGATGCTTTTTCTTTGCTCAGTGTAGGTTGTCAAGGTTGTGCTATAAATGGACTTTCAGACTTTTTCAGGATGTTTCCCAATAGAGGATATTCTAGATTGTGGAATCATGTCTACAGTAGATTTAATATATTTGAGATTTTATCTTAATTCTGGTAGATCAATGGTTTTTGTTTATTCATTTTTAATTCTGTGTCTAATATTAGCCTACAGTGTTACTGGCACTGTATGTGTGACCCAGGGAGAAATAAAGTAAAAGATGTGTCCTCAGTGAGCTCATTGGAGAGGAACCATACAATAATGATAATTAACATTTGTATAGCACTTTAGAACTTAAAGGTCACTTTCTACCACATTACTTCACTAGCTTTCTCCATGGGTGTGTTGGGTAGGCTCCACTGTCCCCACTTTATAAATGAGGACAGTGGAGCTTGGTGAAATTAAGGGACTTCCCTGGGATCACATTTCAGTAAATAGTAGAGTTTGAGCTTAGAAATAGTATTCTGCCTCTAAAACTGTATCAGATTCCATTGAAGGCTGGTGATTATAGCCCAATAGCCTGTATCAGGGCATGACCCAGGTGGCTCTTCAGGGATGGTTTCTTGGGGAGGAAACAGTGAGTTTGGATTATTGAAGAGGGTCAAAGAAGCACCTGCTATGGAGAAAATGTTAATAAATAAATTACACAGGAGGACAACAAGGGCAGGACTGAGTTTGCTATGTCTCATGAGAAGGAGCCATACCTTCTGAAGCAGAAGAACCATTGTTGGGTTTAAGGGGAGGTAAGTCTAGAAGGCATTGGAAGATGTGTGTGTAAGGGTAGGGGACAGTAGCACCTGGTGGGGGCACTATTGTCTCAGGAGTCTCCAGTGGAGGGGCTGAGAGCACTCCTCCTTTGTTCTGCATTGGTGCCTCAGTGGTAGAAAAGGGAGTTGCCAGGAAAGTTATATATGGAAGGTCTACAAGGGAAGTTCTTATGCAAAATGACTAAACATGCTTCACTGCCCTCCCTGGTTACTTATCCATGTTATGTGTGTGCAGAAGTCAGTGGGAGTCCAGCCACTAAGAGATTGCTCAGAGAATAAATGAGAATGAAGTTGTTAGAAAAGATGAAGGGCTTCTATGTTATCTGCAACAGCTGAAGACAGTATGTCGTTTTGCCATAGTGGAGACTGCTTAAGCCACATTCCTTTAGAGCATTTCCCTTGGAACTTGCAGGAGACTAAGTGACCTAGCCTTACTCAAGAGAGGGAAGTGAGACATGATACAGACTTGGTGATCTTTACAGTTATGTAACTTTCTGGTCAAAAGCCTCTTATTAAACCACTAGATTCATAAAACAAAGATCACTGTATATTTGAATCACTTCAATGACCTTGGAACATGGGACCTTTAGGACTGGGGGTGGTAGCTGCTCATGTCAGGGAGACTCTTCTCCACAGTGCCACAAGCACAGTAGCATGAAACTCAGTTGGGAACTCATGGTAGCCAAACTCTGAAGCACACAGCAATAAAATGGGGAGAGTTCAGAGGCTTCTTCCTCTGAAACATGTGGGTAGGTCCAAGGGAACATATAATGGCAAGATACATTCTGCAAGTTAGTGTCTGTATTTGATGTACTCTCATCCCGGGGTTGGGGTGGGGTTGCCTAATTCTAGTACAGGAATTGTAGTTTGCTGCAGTTGGTTCTAAGTGCACAGGTTCTAGAATCAGGGAATGTGAAAGTTTATGGAAGCTCTTGAGGCTTGACTTTCCTCTGTAAAATAGTGGAAAAATTATGGCAAGGATGAAATGAAATAATGCGTGTTTTGCATTTTTAATTCCTTGGGACCCAGAGTATGAGGTGGAGATTCACATAAAAAAAGGCTACTGGGAAGTCCTAATGGGATCAATAATTTTGTAAAGTGAAGGTAGCATTATTGGGTGGAGGGAGAATGTGAACTGTGATGCAGTCAGAAGAAAGGCTTCATTACTCACATGGTGGCCATGGAGTCATCTGAATTGAGACAAGATTGACCCCATCATTGGTCAGTCACTAACTCCAGGAAAGGGAATGATCTTGAGTAAAGAAACTCTTGAACAGAGGGCAATGCTTGCAGAGGGATTCAGCTGATGGCTGATAGCCATCAACCTTTCTGGTTGAGAAAATGAGTCATTGGGCTTGAAGGGATGATAAATCTGCAGTTGACTTGCTTCCTGTAATAAATTCTTGGAATAGATCTGTCAGATTTTGATGGGCTCTCTTTTTTTTTTTTCTTCTTTTTTTTTTATTGGTTGTTCAAAACATTACAGAGCTCAAGACATATCATCTTTCATACAATCGACTCAATTGGGTTTTGAACTCCCCAAATACATAATACAGACTCACTTCTGTTACATACTCACATTTTTACATAATGGCATATTAGTGACTGTTGTATTCTGCTACCTTTCCTATCCCCTACTATCCCCCTGATGGGCTCTCTTTTTGGGGAAACTTATAAGATGAAGGTGAATGAAATAAACTATAGCCCTCACCTCAGCAGCTACTCTGATTCTCATTGTCTTCCTCTTTTCCTACCCATTCTAGCCCACCCTTCTCCTTATCTGGTCCAAATAGTTTACTTGGTGGCTGCAAAACTAGGCTGTGACTGTTGTACTTATTGATTTCCCTTTGAGAGACACCCAAGTGGATTACCTGGGTGCAAACAGTCTTCCCTGCTCTCTCTGTAAAAGCATTCCTACTGACGGCTGGTCAGAGTCAATTCCTATGTCATAATACTCCTTTTTTGTCTACTTGTAATGAAGAAGGTGAATTAACTGAGTGGCAGCTACACCTTATTGTTTAATGGGATGTTATCTGTGTTCCCTGTGAAAACAGGGTATGAGTCATTGAATCTGCATAGGCAGATTCATCTGTTAAGCATGCATTTACTGAGGCCTCTAAAATACTTTTCACTTCTTGCTTCTCAGGTCCACACAGCCCTGGAATAAGATTGTAGTGCAATTGTTATCTGTTCCTAATGAAAGAGAACTATTTCTAATCTCCCTATCTGATAGAGATTGAAAAGAATGCATTTATCAGATCAGAACAGCAATCAATACACCTGAGGCAATTCCAGCCCTTCTATCTGGCAAAGCAGTTGCAAAGAGAACCATTGTTAAGTGAGTTTGTGCAAGTCTCTGGTCATCCTCCAAGATCCATGTGGCTTTTCTGGAGATGAATTACATGAAAGTGTAATGGGGATCTGCCATTCCCTTTGGGATATGATACTGTTTTTAATTTCCTGACATGACTGGGGTGGGTAAGGGCAGCTTCAGAGGCTTCTACTTGGTTTTCCCACTATGATATCAAGCCAGACCCACGACCACCTCTGCCCACAGGGAATACCTTCCGGAGCTCAGGCTCCTGCCAGATCAGCCAAGTCAGCTGCTCAGGAGCCTGGGCAAGGGTAAGCCAAGTTCCATCCAGCCACCTGCAGACCCTTGCACAGGTCAGGCCCAGGCCTGATCCGCCCAGCTGAACTGCAGGGAGCTCGTTCTCAGGGTAAGCCCGGGTCCATCCCACCACTGGCTGATCTCTTCTGCAGCTCACCGCTCTGCCCTGATCAGCCTCTTCCACCTGCGCGGGAGTTCTAGAGGGGCCTTGATCCATGCAGCCACCTGCTGACCCCTGCCAGAGCTGAGACTCCAGCCAGATTCACTTTGCCAGAATTGCAAGGGAGCCTGGGCACAGGGTAGGTCAGAGTTCATCCTGCCCCCGCCAGATTGCCGCTGTAGCTTCCGCTTGGCTCAGGAAGGCCTCGCCGACCTGCCTGGCAACCATGCCCAGGGTACACCACCTTCCATCCAGCCACCGTCCGACCCCTGCTGCAACTGAAACTCTGCCCAAGAGCTGGGCCCCAGGGAAGGCCCAGGTTCTACCTGCCACCTGCTGAAGTCTGTAGGTCCTTACGATCGGCCCAGGACTACCTCCACTCATCACCAGACAACCTCAGGAGCTCAGGATCCCTTCCAGATCTTCCACAACGAACCTGGCACAGGATACCACAGGTCCCTACCGCCACCGGCCCACCTCTGCAGGAGCTCAGGCTTGGCCAAGATCCGCCTTGCCAACCTGTAATGCAGCCAGGGCCCAGTATAGGCCTGGGTTCATCCTGCCACATTGGAACCCAGCCTGAGTCCATGCTCTACCCAGGACCACTTCTGCCCACGGACAGACACCCGCTGGAGCCTTGGAAAACTCTTGGCTTACATTGCAAATGGATAAGAAGAACCAGAATTCTCACTCTGCCAAAGGGCTCCATGCAAGAGGCAAAACTGTTGCCAGTTGCTAGAAAACAGTATTTTGGTGATGTTTTTTGGGGTGTCTGCACAGCTCACCAGAGCTTCATCACATACCTAGCTCATACAAGTCAATGAGGAGAAACAAATAACTGAGAAAAATGGGAACACCCAATATTGACTGTTTTTAAGATGACAAACCAAAGATCCAGAGGTCTTTCTACGTCACAATCTAGTAATCCAAAGGAAACACAAAGTACATGTGTGTTTTTGCCTGTCAAATACAAAGAATAAAGAGAGGGAGAAAATCGAATCTCAACAGTGTTGGAAAATGGATTGTCAACTTCTGAGAACTGAAATGCAAAGTTGCCATGACACTTCTGTAGAGAAGTTTCAGAAAATATGCCAAAATTTAAAGTGCATGCCTATCTTTAGCCCAAGAATTTCAGTTTAAACAAGTCATTCATTGTGACTGTGGCAAAGTTTTTTATTATACCCTGATGTGGTCCATTGTAATCATTTTATATGATTTTTATATATTTTTAAAGGTTTTTTTGGGGGGTGGGGGGCAGTGGGGGATGTATTTGGACCCAATGCCTTTATTTTATTTATTTATTTTGATGTGGTGCTGAGGATCAGACCCAGAGCCCCTCCTATGCTAGCCAAGCACTCTACCACTGAGCTACAACCCTATCCCCTCTGGTGTTTTATTTCTTAAAAATACTTTTACATATCTGTAAACATATTCCTGTGTGATTATATCTCAGACTCTATTTTTTAGTAAGTTACCACTTGGGCTGGGACTGGAGCTCAGCTGAAGCACATTTGCCTGGCAGGTCCAAGGCCCTGTCTTCCTTTCTGAGCACTTTTGATAAATAAATAAAATAAAGATCTAACAACAGCTAAGAAAAAAAGTCTTTAGAAAAGATTGTACCTGGTATTTTGAAAACAAAATTAACACAGTTGCAGTTGTACATGTTCACGATATGAGACATTTAACATGTTAACTTTTTAAAAAGGAGTATGGTTCTATGGCACCAAAGAGAATGTCATTAAGATACAGCCATCACTATCATTTGTCCATCCCCAGGACTTTTCTACTCACAAATTCAACCTGTCCTAATTAAATACTCTCTTGCCACTTTTCCCTGTAACTCATCCCAGTAAGCACGGTTCTACTTCCTGTCTGTATGAATTGGATTATTTCAAAGATTTATTTTAACACCACCAAAGTACAAGAGCAATGTGTGCTGGTGTATGTTTGTACATGTCCACACACACTACACCTCCATATACATACAAAACTCGCATTAGTAACCAACTTTGCCTTCTTGCTTTCCACATTGAGGTTTAGAAATCCTCCTCCATTGTGTAAACATTCATTTATTTTGTTCCTGGACTTTGATGATTTATACATTTAATGTATCAGAGCATCTGGAGTTTTTTTGGATGGAAATATTGAGATAGGGATTGGATTTCATGTTGTTAACTACATCATTAAGCATCTTCACAATGTTCCCACTAACTTTTACGGAATCATATGTCTTTCTCCAAAAAATAGAAATGTGACCTTTGTGACGTTATCAAGTGTTTTATCTATGCAAGTCTTTCCTTATCTCTCTTTTGAGTTCTGTCACTCTGTTCCCAGTTGCCATCTTTGAGTTTACAATTCACTGTGTGAAGATTACTCTTGATGCTAAATCCCTGACTTTTTTTTTTTTCCAAAATGATATGTATGTGTTGGGCATGATGCCCTATGCCTATAATACATAAATTGTGTTAGTTTTTAGTAGGCTGCTGGTTAAGGGGATGAATCAGGGGGTTTATCCAGGCCTGGGGAGTGCAAGGAAGATGTTCACACACCATGCTGGATGCAGGGACTAGGGCTATAGTAGTAGATTTGCCAGAGTGTCATGTGAGCATGCATCACTAAGGCAGAGGCAGAAGATGGATGTGCATGGAATGGACTTGGTTCCTTTTTTTCTTTTGGTTTAGGGAATCTTATGGTGAAAGAGGAGGAGGAGATCACCAGTGATGTCGAACCAAGAAGGCAAAGAGATGTGAAGGCGTGTGGACCCCCAGACCTGGGGGCTCTGCATTCTTGGTCCCAGGTGGGGGGCACACTGGGTGTGTGTGGCCAGAAGAAGCCTGAACCCTCTTTAATTACAAAAATGTCAACACAATCACACTCTCTTGCTCACACAGACTTGTACACATGCATAGCAAAAAAAAAAAAAAGAAAACCACACATACACACCCTTCAACGCATACATATGTTCATCTTCAATGCGTGCATAACACATACAAGAAGCATAGGCACACAAAGGTGCCACTCAATCACTACTTTATCCTGGAGAAGAAAACATAATTTCAACTCCCAAATCAATGCCCTTCACCACACACTTCACCACACACATATCCCATCAGCAGCATGCACAGGACACACTGGCTTCTCAGCAGTGCAGGAAACACATACACAGTGTGCTTCTTTCTGAACATAAACATATGTTTTCATCCATGGAGAATCTGAGGTGCTGGTGACCCATGCAGGGCAGCTCTCAGTGACTGGCCAGAGCATGCAGCATCACAGGTTCAGGAGCTGAGGAGGGCTGCGGGGAGAAAGCAGAGGGAAACCAGACCTGAAGCATGACAAGAAATCCATTCATGAACAGCTGTGAAGAGTATTTGTCTATTCATTTTGCTGTAAGTGATGCCTTCATTTGCTTGTTTGTGAATTATCCTTTTGCTCCAGGGGAATCCCAGCTCACCCAAACACGAGTTTGTTATCTTCAAACTTCTTCTCTAGGGACTTGAATAAGGTCTGATATATACCTGTTCCCTTAGTGAGTAACTGCAGAGTCCTTAAGTGCCTACACAGCCTGCCTTGGGCTCTGAGGGATGTGAAGTTCCTGGCTTCTGACATGATGAGCTGCTTAAAACCATTCACGAGCAGGTAGGATCATCTTCCCCTTAATAAGCAGAAGGTGAGATTGCTGTTCTTTGACCTGGGAAGTGGTTTGAAATAAGAAAGAACCAAGCTTCCAAACCAATTTGACTTTAAAGCTGTGAACAAGGCAGAGGTAGGGTAATGAAGAGGGGGACTATAGGAAGAGAGGGACAGAGAGGAGAGATGAAGGGGAGGAGACAGCTTCACAGAGGAATTGAAGAACAAAGACTGGATACCCTCAGGGTCAAGTGCCTATGGAATGATACAGCCCAGAGGACAGAGGGAAGTTAGGACAGTGTGTGGCTCACTAATCCTGTGGTTTGTGTAAATCCTTTCTTGTTTCTGGGCCTCAGTTGTGCATAAACTCAGGGACTGGTCCAGGGCAGAGTTTTTCAAGGGTCTATTCTGGACACTGTTATAGTTTATGTATGAGGTGTTCCCCCAAAGGACATGTGTAAAGCAATGCAAGAATTGTCAGAGGAAAGTGATTGGATTATGAGTTGTGGACTAATTAATCCACTGATATGGATTAACTGGGCCTTAACTCTGGGCAGCTATGGTGTGGCTGGAGGAAGTGGGTTAATGCGAGTGTGCCTTTGGCAATCATATTTTGTCCCTGGTGCATGGAGGGACATGCATGTCCCTTTTTGCCATGTCCAGAGTGGCTTTCCTCCATCACATCTTTCCACCATGACATTCTGCCTCTCCTAAGTCCTAGAGCAATGGAGTTGGCTAACCATAGACTGAACTTCTGAAACCATGAGACAAAATTAACTTTTGCTCCTCTAAGTTGTTCTTGCCCTATATTTTGGTCACAACAACAAAGATTTGACTAAAACAGGAATGTTTCATGGGCTTGTCCAACAGCATTTATTTTATTAACTATCAGAACAAAAGAACTGGCAACAAGGTCATGATCAGGTTAACTAGAGAGGAGGCCTAAGGCTGAGAATGTAGGTGATGTGCCCTGGGAGGAAGCAGCACCACAAACTGTGGGAAGAGGTGGATGCCCATGTGTGGGAAATACTGGCCTAAGTGACCTTCATGGAGCCTTCTGCTCTGTGGCTTTAAAGCACAAAGATCCTAGTCATCAGGCTGTGGATAAGTTATCTCAAGGGGGGCCTTTAGGAGTTCTCTGCACCCCTCACCCACCCTGCTTTTGGAAGAGGAAGCAGATGTTACAAGGTCACCTCATGCTGTCCTCCAACTTCTGGAAGCCAAGAAGCATCCTGAGAGGTTAGGAACCATCCTGAAGGCCTTAGACTCTTCATAAGGTGGAATCTGAACCTTTGCCCTGATTGTTCCCTCCTGGGCCACTCTTCCCTGTGCTGTAATTTGGTCATCCTTGTCTTCAGCTCCCCACGCCTTTATCTTTGCTCTCTGCATGCTCCAATGGCACATACCCTTTCGAATCTTGAACTCAGTGTACAGGCTTGTCTCCCAGGCTGGAAGCATATTGTTTACTTGATAACATGCTGAGGGCCCAGTGAATGCTGTGAGAGGAGAGGCAGTGTGGGAAGTTCACTGCTGATTCATAGCAAGGCTCTGGGTTTTCCTGGATAAACAAACAAGCTCCCACAGCCTAGTCTCCTGCCTCTGCCTCCCTAACATGCTATCTGATTCTTGTCCAAGCCACCCAGGACTGTTTCCTTTCTTCAGGGCAAATGTGGTGCCTTCATAGTAGAACCCTAGCTGGTGTTCGCCTATTTTAAAAACAGCAGCGGGAGCTGAGCCTCAGTCAACCAAATCCTGTGCCTAATGTTCCCAGAGATTTCATCAAGGGCTCCAAAAGGGTGTTCTGGCCCATTAGGCTCCATGGGGCCAGGAGGGCAGCTTCTTTCCCTCAGGACACCTGCAGATTTACTTATAGTGTTTGCATTCAACAAGTGACTTGGCAAAGACAAAATCTTAGCTGGTTGTTGTTGCACACACCTATAATTCCAGTGGCTCAGGAGGCTGAGGCAGGAGGATAGCAAGTACAAATCCACCCTAGGCAAAGGCAAGGTGCTGAGAAACTCAATGAGAAGCTGTCTCTAAATAAAATATGAAACAGGGCTAGGCATGTGGTTCAATGGTTGAGTTTCCCTGATTTCAGGCCCTGCTACAAAAGGAGAAAAAAGGCTTTACTGCCCAGGTACCCAGGAGGTTGCCCTGCTCACAATTCTCCATGGAGACCACAGATGCACATATGTTCCCTTGCATTTCCTAGGCAGAGCATCTGCTCTGAATCCACAATGCAGGACCCAGAGCCTGTGTAATGGTCGCGGGTTGTGGGGAGCACCGCCCATGGAATTCCCTCTACCCATGGGAGAGTGCAGGAGAAAGGGATTTCTGTTCTATACAGCAAGGGAATCCCTGACAGCCTTGGAGATGAGGCCAAAGATGGGATGGGCAGACGGGACCCTTGGAAGACATAGGCCTGTGGTATCCAATGTGCACAAAACTCTCAGTCCTGTGAGTCAGCGGTTGGGAACCCAGGAAAAAGGTCCATGAGTTCCTGGGAGATGGAAGCAGCTTCTTGTCTTGGAGTATCGGTCCCAATAGCATAATTTCACCTAGCTCTCTGAAGCTCTTTAACTCTGTCCCATGCCAACCTCCATCTCTCTCCCCCTGCTCTTTGGTGTTCTCTTCCCTCCCACCCTCAGTCTCTTTTTCTGTCCCTTTCAGCCTGTCTTCCTTTGCGCACTTCTCTCTGTCTCTGTCACTCTCTTTTCATGTGTCTTGTTTCTGTACTTTTCTGGGCCCCACATACTGCCACAAACAGGGATCAGTTGTGTTAGGAGCTGGAGCAGAAGCTGCTTGGAATTGTTGAAGTTGGGTAAAGTTGGCTTTGACCTTGGTTGCTCCTGGTTGTCTTTGACCATGATCTTTCCCTGTGAGTCCCTTGCTCCTTTCCACTGGGCCCCTTTTGCAAAACCAAATAGTCTTCCACCTGGGCTCTGACTCTTGTCTCTCTGCACATGGTGGAAGGAGCCTGCAATTTCAGGAAACTTAAGTACATGCTTAGGACCCCTGCAGATGGGGAGTGACCTGTTTGACCTTGGGGATGTTTCTACCTCTCTAACCTCATAGCTCCCATCAGAAAACTATATCTACTTACTATGCCCAGATCAAAAGAGTAAAGGAAAATTAATTTGAAAAACATTCTTTGTACACCAAAATAGGAACATAAGCCCAGTCACCTTCAGGGCCAGACCAGGAACATGAATGAGCAGAGGGATGAGATGGCACACAGGGCAGCAGGCAGGTGGGGACTGTGGCAAACTGGAGAGCACACAGATCTGCTACTCTGCTCCAGCTGATTGCCACCATGCACAGGTATGTGGACTAAACATGGTCAAACTTCAGAATTTCTAAAATTGGATCAAAGATCTGTGTTCAAATTTGTTCATGATGATAGTTTCACTTTGTGGACTGGTATGGCCTGGTTTCCACCAGCCTTCCACTTCTGCCTGTGAAGATATGGCACAATGGCCTCTCTGATCACCCACCTCTCCATGAAAAGGTCACAGGCTGAAGACTCACCTTCACAGAGGATCCCTTTGGGTTAGTAACCTCTTTCACATTGAAAAGATTAACTTCACATTGGGATAGATTTATGTGGTGAAGGACATAATCAGGAGTTGTGGTAGATAGTAACAGGGTGGCAGGTGAATGAGGGGTGCTTTCAGATGGGAAAGGTGATTGGTCTCCACTGGTGAAGTTACTGAGACCAGTCTGCATGTTGAGCTGAGTTAAGGAGGCCTCACTCTCCCATCTAGGAACTGAAGAGTGAGAGCTTGGCATCTATGTTGTGACCGTGAGGATGCAGGCAAGAGATGAAGACAAGAGCAGAATGCTGAAAGACCCTGAATCTACAGTGATATCACACTGATGCCACCCCATCCCTAGGAACTCAGGGCTTCAGGAGTCTTGTTCATAAAGGACAAAAAGATATCTTGTAAATCCTAACACCGTTTGTTGGATGTTCTATAACTGCAGCAAAGCACATCCCAATGTTACAATATTTTCTCTTCAGAATGAGCTTTGATGAAGTCTTGCTCAGGAAGAAATCAACAAAAATGCTATTTATCCACACTTACAGGCTGGTCATTTTCTAGGCTCTTAGATTTTGAGATGAATTGAACTCAATCCCTGCTTTCACAAAAGCAGCAAACAGGGAGGAAACAACATGCAAAATGGTAAAGGCATGCACATCTGCCATTGTTCATGGTGGCTCCACATGGGAGACATTGTGCTTGAGGATCTGCTGGATTCTGGGTGACCAACAATGATGACACATCCTATGCCTTGATGGATGGGGTGGATCTGGCCATAACCAATCCCAGGTCCATGTTGGTTCTGACTGAAAATAATTAAGAAAATTCTAGAAACCTCTGCATATGGACACTTGAGCCAATCAGGCCAAATTAGATTCCTATGTGTCCCATGCCTTGGTTCCCCTGGCTGGGAACATAATGGCCTCAATGGTGTGTGTGGCAGGAAGGTCACAAACAAATCTTTGCCCTCCCTGTAGCCCTTGAACTCTGAATACTCAGACTTGGGTATCTTCTCATTGTTGAAAGCTTTGCCCAGCCTGATGTGTGTCCCAGTTACAATTATGCATAGTGTGACTTTTGTAAAAACAATCTTTTATAACCAAACATCTTTGTTAAATTTGGGGAAAGTATGTAGACACCAATGGATACACGAAGGAACTTAATTTCTGAAGGAGATAGTGGGTTCTTTTTAGAAAATATTCCAAGGCCTCTGTGGAAGTGAATGTACTTCAATTTATTTATTTATTGTTAGAATTTGGTAAGAATATTGAAGAGGGAAGCAGCCTCCTTCACTAACTTCCAGGTCACAACAGTGCGGCCTGGATATCTACAAGCCCAGCTCTCTAGATTTGCATCCTCTGCATCCCTGAAATTTTATCTCTGGTGATTAACATGTCCTTATGCCCCACCTTTGGCAACTCCCCTTCTACTCTCTGTGTATATGAGTTGGACCATCTTACAGACATCATGTGTGTGGAGTCCCGCAGTGTTTGTTGTGGAACTGGCCCACTTCTTTTGGTCATCTGTGACTCCCTTGTGTTGTCCTGGACTGAAGGTATTATTTCTTTATTTGAAGCTTCATGTGTGATCAGCCATAATCTGTAAACCTATACATCTTTTGATAGACATCTAGAATTGTTTCCACATCCCAACTCCTGTGACTAATGCTAGAATGAAGGTGGAAGTGCTAATACCTTTTTCAAAACTCAATTTCAGTTTTTTTAAAATAAATACACAGAAATGGTGTGGCCAGTTTCTGAGAGTTCTAGTTCAATTTTTTTGAGGAACTGCCATACTAGTTTCCATAGCAGCCACACCATGTTTCACTCCCACCAATAGAGGGGTTCCAATCCCCCTAGTCTCCACTAGCACTTGATGTCTTTTGTGGGTTTTTGATAAGAAAACACAGAGCTGTAGCATGTGGTGTGATGTCTAATTGAGGTTCTGATTTTCATTTCCCTGAGCACCTCATAACAGTCATCTGTCACACACCAAATCAACTGAAACAAGGATGAAGATCACATGGTTATCAAATTCAACACCTTCATAACAAATATACACAATAAACTAGAAAGAGCCAGAAGTTAACTCAACCCCATAAAGGCCATATATGAAAACCTCATAATATAATCCTCAGTGGCGGTGGGAGCTGTTTATGTATGATCAGGAACAAGGCAAGAATGCCCAAGCTCACCACTTCTGTTCAGCAGAGTACTAGAAGCCCTAACCAGAGTAGCTAGGAATGAAAAAGAAAGAAAATACACCCCAATCAGAAAAGAAGTAAAAAATGTCTCTATTTGCATATAGTGATCTTATGGATATAAAACCATAACAATTCCATAAAAAAAATTAGTGAGAAATAATATGCCTGCATGCCAAAAGATGAAACAAGATGCTTATCTTATGCCACATGCAAATCACTTTAAAGTGAGTGGAAGGCTTAAATGTGAGATCTATGGCTGTAAACTTCCTAGAAAAAAAAAAACAGGAGAAAACAACCCTTCATTGTCTAGTCATTCTCATTAGTCTCAGCAATGATTTCTTTTTTGTTTCTTTTTTGTTTTGTTTTTTGTTACAACATTTATAGCACAGACAACAAAACAAGAATAGATATTGGGCTGGGGATGTGGCTCAAGCGGTAGCACGCTCGTCTGGCATGGGTGCGGCCCGGGTTCGATCCTCAGCACCACATACCAACAAAGATGTTGTGTCCGCCGAGAACTAAAAAATAAATATTAAAAATTATCTCTCTCTCTCTCTCCTCTCTCACTCTCTCACTCTCTCTTTAAAAAAAAAGAATAGATATTGGACAACATCTTCCCATACTGCAGAAGGGGACAAACAAAGTCAGGGCAGAAAACAACCTGCAGTAGGGAGGAAATGCTTTCACATTGTGGATTTCAAAAATATATAAGAATGTCCTAGGGTTTAATAGCCAAAAAAGTTACCAATCCAATGAAATCATGGCTAAGGACTGGAAGAGACATTTCTGCAAAGGGACCTGTCTTTATTAACCTAAGCAACCTCCCTGGGAAAGGTATGGGTGTGAGCAGAGAAATGGTGTCCAGTGACTTTCCCCAGGAACTCGAGGTCTGATTCCCAGCTGGTTCGGACCTTGGTTACAATGATCAATTTAAGAATTACCACAATGACAATAAATATGTTACTTAAATTGAAATTCTTGGCCAAAAGGTAAGCATGCACTTCAAATTTTGGTATATGTTCTAAAACTTCTCTGACAATTTTGCATTGCAATTATCAGAGCATGAAAATTCCATTTTCCAACCCTGTCAATATCAGATTTTTCTCATTCTCTTTATTCTTTTATTAGGTAGGAACATACACATACTTTATATATTTTTTGGATAGCTATATTAACATGAAATGTCATCTCAAGTTTATAGTATGTCATATTTTATAAATGACCTACATTTGTCTTTTCCCATTTTTAATAGGTTGTTTGTTACTTTTTCTTGAATTATAGGAGCTCAGTGTATGATTAACCTCTGGTGAGTTAGCTGTGCAGACACCCACATGAACATCACCAAAATACTGTTTTCAAGCAACTGTCAACAGTTTTGCCTCATGTATAGAGCTCTTTGCCAGCTTGGAAATTCTGGTTCTTCTTATAAGTTTCCAGAGTGAAATCAAGTATTTCAGATAAGATATTCTGGTGAATATGGTTGATATTGTTGACAAGTAAGAGAAGATAATTTCAATATTTCACAATCATGATTTATTTTTACATGGACAACATTTGGCCCACCCAATTCAGGATTAGGTTCTATAAATCTCTTGAATTAATGAATAGAGTCAATCCATGAAGTCCTACTGACAGGAAATGCAAAAAATCAGGAATATGCATAATCTAGATTCATCTATCTATCTATCTATCTATCTATCTATCTATCTATCTGGGCTATTTGTTTCTTGTTGAGCTCCTGGGGACTTTCCTGGTGGAGGGATTGACTTGCACTTTATCTGAGCCCTGGCAGCCATGCAGGTTGGCAAAGAAGATTTGGGCCAGTCCTGAGCTCCTATAGGGGATCTCCTGGTGGCGGGATAAATCCAGGGCTATCCTGTGCAATGGGCTCCCATGCATGTCAGCAAGGCAGATCTTGGAGGAGCAAGAGCTCCTGCGGGGTTCTGCAGGTGGTGGGATAACCCTGGGCCTACCCTGAACTCTTGCTCCTGCACAGGTCGTTGAGGAGGACCTGGGCTGTGTATGAGCTCCAGAACATGTCTTCCTGTTGGCAGAGGCGATCCTGGGTGGATGCTAAGCTCCAGGCAGTGTATCCTGTTGGCAGGATGAACTTGGGCCTAACCTGTGCTGAGGCTCCCTTGCAAATCTGCATGGTCAATCTGGGCAGAGACTGAGCTCCTGCTGGGGTCTGCAGGTAGTGTGAAAGACCAGGGCTTACCCTGTGCTCCTGCTCCCATTCAGGTCATAGAAGCTGATGTGGGCCAGTACTGAGCCCCAGCTGGTGTCTGTCTGTGGCCAGAGGAGATCCTGGGCCATGCCTGAGTTCTGGAGAGAGTTCCAGTGGGCGAAGGCGTTCCTGAGCTCCAGCATGGTTGGCTGGTGGGTGCAGGTTGTCCAGACCAAACCTGAGCTCTGGTGGAGGTCTCACAGAGGTTTTATGGACCCGGGCTACCCTGTCCCCTGGCTCTTGGGCATGTTGGCAATGTAGATCTAGGCAGAACCTTAGATCCAGCAGGGGTCAGTTGGTGGAGGAATGGACCCTGTGTTACCCTGGGCACCATCTCCTGTGCAGGTCGGCAAGGCGGACCTGTGTGAGACCTATGGCTACAAATTTCCTAGAAAAAAAACAGGAGAAAAAAACCCTTCATTGTCCAGTCATTCTCATTAGTCTTGGCAATGATTTCTTTCTTTTTTCTTTTTTACTTCCTTCCTTCCTTCCTTCCTTCCTTCCTTCCTTCCTTCCATCCTTTCTCTCTCTCTCTCTCTCTCTCTCTCTCTCTTTCTTTCTTTCTTTCTATCTTTCTTGATACAACATCTATAGCACAGACAACAAAAGCAAGAATAGATAATGAACAACATCTGCCCATACTACAGAAGGGGACAAAAATCAGCGCAGGAGACAACCTGTAGATGTGAGGAAACACTTGAGTCTGAATTTCCAAAATATATAAGAATGTCCTAGAGTTTAATGGGAAAAAATGTTACCAATCTAGTGAAACTATGGCCCAAGAGCTGAGAGAGACATCTCTGGAAGGAGGGCTATTTATGATTGTAAGCAACCCCCAGGAAAGGCATGGGTGTGAACAATGCAATGGTGCCCAATGACTTTCCCCAGGGACCTGAGGTCTGATCCCTAGCCAATGGGGACCTTGATTACAATGATAAATTTCATGGTAAAATTTAAAAATTTGCCATAATAACTATACATAAGTTATTTGAGTTGGAATTCTTGGGTTAAAGGAAAGTGTGCACTTCAAATTTTGATATATATTTTAAACTTCTCTGCAGAAGGGTTATGACAATTTTTCATTGCAATTATCAGAGCATGACAATTCCATTTTCCAACACTGTCAACATTAGGTTTTCTCATTCTCTTTATTCTTTTTATGTGATATGCACACACACAAATGTACTTTATATATTCTTTGGATTACTATATTGACAAGAAATGCCATCTCAAGTGTATGGTATGTGATATTTTATAAACAGCCTACATTTGTCTTTTCGTTTGGCCAGGCAGATCAGATCTAGGCATAAGCTCCTGCAGTGGTTGGCTGGTGGGGGAATGGACCTGTGGCCATTCTGTGCCCAGGCTTCCACTGCAGGTCGTCCTCACAGATCTGGGGTGATCCTGAGCTCCCAAAGATGTGTGGCAATGAGTGGAGGAAGTCCTGGGCTGAGCCTAAGAACCACAGATGTCAGGTGGTGGCAGGTAGAACCAGGGCTTTCCCTGGGGCCTGGCTCCTGGGCAGAGCTTGAGGTCCAGGTGAGGTGTGCAGGTGGTGGGATGGAACCAGTCCTACACTTGCCAAGGTTCCCGTGCAGGTTGGAGAGGCAATCCTGAGCCAAGCCTAAGCTCCACCTGCTATCTAGCAGTGGAGAAATGAACTCAGGCCTACTACTGGACTCCCACAGGTGTACTAGGATAGTGTGCGCTGAGCCCAAGCTCCAGCAGGAGTCAGCAAGTGAGCAGAGGCAGTCCTGGCCCGGGCCTGAGTCTGGTGTGCATCTGACCATAGATAGAGGTGGTATTGGGCCGAGTCTAAGCTCCAGCGGGGATCAGACACTGGTGGGATGGCACTATGTCTATCCATGTGTAGGCTCCCAAGTAGGTGGACTAGGCTGATCGGAGAAGAACCAGAGTCCAGAAAGTGTCTGCCTTTGGGGTGAGGCTGTTGAGCTTGTGGCCTGAGCTCTACCACGGGCCTACTTGTGGCAGTTGATCCCAGGCCTACCTTGGACTAGGCTCCCACATCTGTCAGCACTGCTGATCTGGGTGGGGTTGAACTTGGGTGATTGATTGTCAGTGGGTAGAGTCATTCATGAGCAGAGCCTGAGCTTTGGTGCCAGTCTCATGATGACTGGATCGACTTGGGCTACCCTGGGCTCTGGCTTTGTGTCCTGCCAGGACACTGAGTTGGATCTGGTTAGAGCTGGAGCTCTGGTGGGATTCTGCAAGTGGCGGGATGGAACTGGGCCTCCCTTGCACAGGATCCTGCACAGGTCAGCAAGGCCAATCTTGGCCATGTTTGAGCTCTGCCTGTGGGCAGAGACGGTCCTGTGTCTGGCCTTAGGGCTGCTTGGGGCCTGCTTGTGGCAGTTGGTTTAAGGCCTAACTTGGGGCAGGCTTGCTTGCCTGTCAGAGGGACATCTGGACTGGGGCTGAACTTTGGTGACTGTCTGACAGTGGACAGTCATTTCTGGGAGGAGCCTGAGCTCAGGTACCAGTCTGAAGGTGACTTGATGGACTTGGGCTACCCTAGGCTCTACCTCTGTCTCCTACCATGTTGTCGAGTTGGATCTGGCCAGAGCTGGAGCTTGGTGGGGGTCTGCAGCTGTCAGGATGGAGCTCAGCCTCCCCTTGCCTGGGCTCTTGTGCAGGTCAGAAAGGAAAATATGGGCTATTTATGAGCAGCAGGGGACTGCATGAGGGTAGTGGTGGTCCTGGGCCAAGCCTGAGCTCCAGCAGGGCTCAGAAAGTAGAGGAATGGAACATTCCTAACCTTTCCCTGGCTCTGGTGCAGATGCTCCAGCTAGACCTGGGCTGGGAATGAGCTCTGGAGAGTGTCTTGCCTGTGGGCAGAGTCGGTCCTGGACCAAGCCTGAGCAGAGGTGGAGGTCTGGTGATGGCCATATGTTCCCAGTGTTACCCTGTGCCAGGGCTCCTGTGCACATCTGCAAGGGTTAACTGGTTGAATGCTAAGATACAGCAGGGTGTCAGCTGTTGGCAGGTGCTGAGGGCCATTACCAAGTAGGAATGACGCATCGAAATCCTTGCCAGCGTACCCCATGTTAAATGGACTTGCCTTGGAAATTTGCTGCGACTTTGCTTGTGTGTTTGAGAAAGGTGACCCTGCTCAATCACCAGGGTGGATTCAAGATTAGGGTGTATTTTGCAGGAAGTATCCCTGTCCTTGGGTTTAGGGCGTGACAATAGGAGTTTTAGGGAAGTTGGAGGTTGAAGATTATTCCTGCTGAGGGTAGGGCGTGCCTGCTGCCTGAGTTCCCGCTGAGTTCTCCTGGAGAGAAAGTATTTAGGACTTGAATTGTGCGGGAGATGGGGATTGCCCCTGTACCGGTGTGGAGGCAGTGTGAGATCGGGAATAAAGAATCGCTGTTTGAACCTACAAAGGTGTGTGGTGGCTCGTGATTCTGGTGCCAAGCTGAGACCTTGGCAGGCAGGAGGGAACAGGATCTACCCTGTCAGGACTTCTCAGTGGATCAGCAAGGTGGATTGGGGCACAGATGAGCTCTGGCACAGGTGGGCCTTTGGGCAGAGACTGTCTTGTTTCTGGCCTGATCTCTGCTCAGAGCCTGCTTGTGGCAGTTGGATCCAGGCCTACCTTGGGCCAAGTTCCTGCACCTGTCAGCAAGGCTGATCTGGGTGGCTGCCAAAATGACTTTTGGTATGGTAGGCCTTTGGGTAGAGACTGCTAGTCTCATGGTTACTGTATTGCCTTGGGCTACCCTGGGCTAGGACTTCATCTCCTGCCATATCATGGAGTTGGATCTGGGTAGAGCTGGAGGTCTGGTGGGGTTTTGCATATGGCGAGATGACATTGGGCCTATCTTTGCCTCTGCCTTCAAGCAGGTCAGCCGGGCCAATCTTGGCCGAATTTGAGCTCAACTTGTTGATCGGAGGTGGTCCCGTGTCTGGCCTGAGCTCTTCTTGGGGCCTGCTTATTTCAGCTGGTACCAGGTCTACCTTGGACTATGCTCCCGTGCCTGTCAGTGAGGCTGATCTTGGTTGGGGCTGAAGTTCTGCAGCTGTCTGTCAGTGGGCAGAGTAGGTCCTGGGCAGAGCCTGAATTCCAATGCAAGCCTCTTGATGACTGGAAGGACAGGGCAACCCTGGACACTGGTTTTGTCCTCACAGGTCCTCATGGTGACTCTGGACTGGATCTGAGCTCCTGCAGTGGTCTGCTGGTGGGCAGAGGCAGTCACGGCCCAAGGCTCAGCTCTGGGGGGGGTCAGCCAGTGTTGGGATGGACCTGGACCTACCCTTTCCTGGGCTCCATACAGGTTTGTGAGGCTGATCTGGGCAGAGCCTGAGTTCCAACAGGTGTCTTCCAGTGTGGGGACGTGGTCCTGGGCCAGACTTGAGCTCGGTGCAGGTCTCCCAGTTGAGGGATGGACACTGGCCTACCCTGTGTCTGGCCTCCTGCCCAGGTCAGCGGGGGCAGATCTGGACTGTACATGAGCTCTGGTTGGTGTCTGCAGGTGAGTAGAAGCATTCTGAGCTGGGCCTGACCATCCCACTGCAGCTCCAGTGCATCTGGGAAGGGCCTGAGCTCCGGTGGGTATCTCTGGACCTTTATTTTATTCATTTGTTCATAGAAGGTACTGAGAGTCAAACCCAGTGCCTCACACGTGGGAGACAAAGGTTCTATCACTGAGTCACAACCTCAGCCCTATTTGCTTCTTGTTGACCTTTAATCATACCATATTTTTGTTCTATATCATTTTTTTCATGCATGAATTTGAATTTTAATAAATAGCTATTATTTGATATCACCAGCAATGCTTCCCAAGCTGACCCCAAATCAGACCTTGATCCTCAGCAGGATTACATCCCACACATCCACATCGCCTCTGGCATAGGTGCGAAAGAGAGATAACTAAGACATGGTCCATGACTCTCAAGTTTTGGGAAAAATTGCTTTGAAGAGGTAAAGGGTAAGGCGACACTTGACAGAGATCTGCAGAATTTAGAGCAGGTATGTTTTTGAATAAGATTTATGTATTGATAGTTTGTTTATTTCCTTTTTGCTGATGTTGATTTATCTGTAATTTGTTTTTCATTTTTCTTTTTGGAACAGGGATCCAACCCAAGGCTTTGGGAATGAGAGGCAAGCACTTTGCGGCTTTGCCATTGATCGCTTCCCAGGCCATTCATTCATTGTCAGCGTGGGAATTTGGGGCTGATTCTATGAATGAATCTACTATGAATATTAAAAAGAGACTGACCAATGGCATTAGTATGTGTCCGACCCAATCAGCATAACTTTGGACCAATAGCATTGGTACTTTTTTCAAGTCCTAATTAGCATAAGTTTGGACCAATAGCAGTGGTACTTCCTTCAAGTCCTAATTAGCATAAGTTTGGACCAATAGCATTGGACCAAGTGCTATATAAACCCCTTGGAGGCTGTTCTGCGAAGAGAAGCTGCCAGGCCATCCAGATTGCTTCGTCGGAGCCTCGCCTCGCTGGAGCCTCGCCTCGCCGGAGCCTCGCCTCGCCGGAGCCTCGCCTCTCGTCGCCTCGCCGGAGCCTCGCCTCAGCCTCGCCGGAGCCTCGCCTCAGCCTCGCCGGAGCCTCGCCTCAGCCTCGCCGGAGCCTCGCCTCAGCCTCGCCGGAGCCTCGCCTCAGCCTCGCCGGAGCCTCGCCTCAGCCTCGCCGGAGCCTCACGTCGCCTCGCCTGGCCGGAGCCTCGCCTCTCCGGAGCCTCGCCGGAGCCTCGCCTCTCCGGAGCCTCTCCGGAGCCTCGCCTCTCCGGAGCCTCGCCTCTCCGGAGCCTCGCCTCTCCGGAGCCTCGCCTCTCCGGAGCCTCGCCTCGCCGGAGCCTCGCCTCGCCGGAGCCTCGCCTCGCCGGAGCCTCGCCTCGCCGGAGCCTCGCCTCAGCCTCGCCGGAGCCTCGCCTCAGCCTCGCCGGAGCCTCACGTCGCCTCGCCTGGCCGGAGCCTCACGTCGCCTCGCCTGGCCGGAGCCTCGCCTCTCCGGAGCCTCGCCGGAGCCTCGCCTCTCCGGAGCCTCGCCTCTCCGGAGCCTCGCCTCTCCGGAGCCTCGCCTCTCCGGAGCCTCGCCTCGCCGGAGCCTCGCCTCGCCGGAGCCTCGCCTCGCCGGAGCCTCGCCTCAGCCTCGCCGGAGCCTCGCCTCAGCCTCGCCGGAGCCTCGCCTCAGCCTCGCCGGAGCCTCGCCTCAGCCTCGCCGGAGCCTCACGTCGCCTCGCCTGGCCGGAGCCTCGCCTCTCCGGAGCCTCGCCGGAGCCTCGCCTCTCCGGAGCCTCGCCGGAGCCTCGCCTCTCCGGAGCCTCGCCGGAGCCTCTCCGGAGCCTCGCCTCTCCGGAGCCTCGCCTCTCCGGAGCCTCGCCTCTCCGGAGCCTCGCCTCTCCGGAGCCTCGCCTCTCCGGAGCCTCGCCTCGCCGGAGCCTCGCCTCGCCGGAGCCTCGCCTCGCCGGAGCCTCGCCTCAGCCTCGCCGGAGCCTCGCCTCAGCCTCGCCGGAGCCTCACGTCGCCTCGCCTGGCCGGAGCCTCACGTCGCCTCGCCTGGCCGGAGCCTCACGTCGCCTCGCCTGGCCGGAGCCTCGCCTCTCCGGAGCCTCGCCGGAGCCTCGCCTCTCCGGAGCCTCGCCGGAGCCTCTCCGGAGCCTCGCCTCTCCGGAGCCTCGCCTCTCCGGAGCCTCGCCTCTCCGGAGCCTCGCCTCTCCGGAGCCTCGCCTCTCCGGAGCCTCGCCTCTCCGGAGCCTCGCCTCTCCGGAGCCTCGCCTCGCCGGAGCCTCGCCTCGCCGGAGCCTCGCCTCAGCCTCGCCGGAGCCTCGCCTCAGCCTCGCCGGAGCCTCGCCTCAGCCTCGCCGGAGCCTCACGTCGCCTCGCCTGGCCGGAGCCTCGCCTCTCCGGAGCCTCGCCTCAGCCTCGCCGGAGCCTCGCCTCAGCCTCGCCGGAGCCTCACGTCGCCTCGCCTGGCCGGAGCCTCGCCTCTCCGGAGCCTCGCCGGAGCCTCGCCTCTCCGGAGCCTCGCCGGAGCCTCGCCTCTCCGGAGCCTCGCCGGAGCCTCGCCTCTCCGGAGCCTCGCCGGAGCCTCTCCGGAGCCTCGCCTCTCCGGAGCCTCGCCTCTCCGGAGCTGAGCCTCTCCGGAGCCGAGCCTCTCCGGAGCCGAGCCTCTCCGGAGCCTCGCCTCTCCGGAGCCTCGCCTCTCCGGAGCCTCGCCTCTCCGGAGCCGAGCCTCTCCGGAGCCTCGCCTCGCCTCAGCCTCGCCGGAGCCTCGCCTCAGCCTCGCCGGAGCCTCGCCTCAGCCTCGCCGGAGCCTCGCCTCAGCCTCGCCGGAGCCTCGCCTCAGCCTCGCCGGAGCCTCGCCTCTCCGGAGCCTCGCCGGAGCCTCGCCTCTCCGGAGCCTCGCCGGAGCCTCGCCTCTCCGGAGCCTCGCCGGAGCCTCGCCTCTCCGGAGCCTCGCCGGAGCCTCGCCTCTCCGGAGCCTCGCCGGAGCCTCGCCTCTCCGGAGCCTCGCCGGAGCCTCGCCTCTCCGGAGCCGAGCCTCTCCGGAGCCTCGCCTCTCCGGAGCCGAGCCTCTCCGGAGCCGAGCCTCTCCGGAGCCGAGCCTCTCCGGAGCCGAGCCTCTCCGGAGCCTCTCCGGAGCCGAGCTTCTCCGGAGCCCCGAGGAAGTTCCAGCCTGCTTTGTTTCCCGGAGATGGTTTCTCGACTTCATAGAGACTGCCAAAAGAAGAAATGGTTGAGGATCTGCTGGGGTCTGCTGCAGCCCTGCGTGGAATGGCCCGCCATGAAGAGCTAGGACTCCTCTCTGCTGCCGAGGCCTCCCTGCCCCTCGCGGGCAGCGCCCTACCTGCCAGCAGAAGCCATGGAGCTTCGTCTTCGAACTGCGGTTTCAAAGGTATTGTTATATTTTACATAATTAGTCTAAATATTGAAATTTGTTAATTTTAATTTCCAATAGTGAAAATTATGAGATTTATAAAGAATAGAAAATTATTTCCCACAGTTCTGGAGGTAAGAAGCCAGAAAAAGTCTGTCCCAATAGTTGAGTCATCATTTGGCAGAAAAGTGGGAAAGAGTATACCCACTCTTAAAAGCCCTTTTACTTTCCATTCATTTGATGTTGATTTGAGTGTTATTAAATATGATTTTATTAATTTTCACTTATTGGTTGTTTAAATTATAAAATCCGTTTTAAAGATTTTTTTAAGTTGTTAATGGACTGTTTATTTTATTTTGTTTATATGCGGTACTGAGAATTAAACCCGGTTCCTCACACATACTAGGCAAGTGCTCTACCACTGAGCCACAACCCTGGCGTTTTTTTGGTGTTAAGTTTTGTGAGTTCTGCATATATCCTAGGGATTAATGCTCTGAGGTGCATGTGGGGAAGATTTTCTCCCATTCTGTAGGCTCTCTTTTCACATTATTGATTGTGTCCTTTGCTGAGAATATACTTTTTAGTTTGAATCTATCCTGTTTATTAATTATTGAATTTACTTCTTGGAATATAGGAGTCTCCTTAAGGAAGTCAGGTCTTAGGCTGTCATAGTCAAGATGTGGGCCTACTTTTTCTTCTATTAGGCACAGGTAGTCTGTTCTAGTGCCTAAATTTTGATTCATTTTCAATTGAGTTTTGTCAAGAGTGAGAGAGAGGGCTTTACTTTCTTTTTTGTTTTACGTGGCTTTACAATTTTCCCTGCACCACTTGTTGAATAGACTTTTTAAATTTAATGTATGTTTTTGGTGCCTTTGTCTAGTATGATATAACGGTATTTTGTGAGTTTGTCTCTGTGTCTTCTGTTCTGTACCGTTCATTGGTCTCTGTGTTGTTTTGGTGCCAATGCAATGCTGTTTTTTGTTACCGTGGCTCTGTAGTACAGTTTAAGCTATACTATTATGGTGTGTCTTACTTCACTCTTCTTGCTAAGTATTGCTTTGGCTATTCTGAATCTTATTTTTCCACATGAATTTCATGGTTGCTTTTTCTAGTTCTGGGAAGAATTGTCTTTGGGATTTTAATATGAATTCCATTAAAATTTATCCCCAAGCACAAATTAGTTAAAACTGAAAAAGAATCCCAGTTCACTATGGACCTGACAGCTATCTGGTCACTGGTGTCTGTTGAGCCAGCTACTATCTCCTGCACACTGGGTGGTGGCTAAGCTGAGGTTCATTGTTGCATTTCGGTGTTAATGGTGTCTTAGATTTGAGTCTACTCTGCATGTTGGTGCTGACTTCTAGATTCAGGCACACTTTTGCCACCACACAACCTGGGATACTTTTCTGGTTTTTTTAAACTTAATTGTGTCTGAAAATTTCTTTGGGTCCTTTAACCACTTTGCTTGATCAACGTCTGTGTGCTAGGCACTACACTAGGTGTGGAGTGCAGAGTGAATAGGCCAAGTCCTTGCCATGGCACTCAATGAAGTTTGTAGGATAATCATAGCATCTATATCTACCTCAATGTTACTGTGAAACTTAGAAGACGGTATGTCTGTTAATAACTGCAGTGCTGAGGACTGTAATATTGTTGAGGAAATTCACAGACGATTTCATCAGGCACCACCTTGTTTTTGTCTGGGAAGTCAGAGCAATATAAAGTTACTTTTTCTGTAATAAAAACAGACATTGTTTTATTAGTTACACATGACAGTACAATTCTCTTGACAATTCGTACATTTGAATCAAATGGGGTATAATTTCTCATTTTTCTGATTGTACAGGTTGCAGACTCACATTGGTCATACACTCACCTATATATACATACAGCAATAATGTCTATTTTATTCTGCTGCCCTTCCTATCCCCCCTTCCCCCCTCCCCTGAAATCTCTCTACCCCATCTAATGTGATATACTTCCTTTTTTTTTTCTCCTCACAACATCATACATGTATTCTGTATAATGATGAGGGTCTCCTTCCATCTTCCGTGCAATTCCCCTTCTCCCTCTTTTTCCCTTCCACCTCTCTTTCCTATTTAGTGGTAACCTTCTTCTCAATGCTCTTCCTCCCTATCCCATTTTGAGTCACATCCCTTATATCAGAGAAGACATTCGGCATTTGTTTTTTAGGGATTGGCTAACTTCACTTAGCATAATCTGCTCTAATGCCAACTATTTCCCTGTAAATGCCATGATATTGTTATTTTTAGTGCTGAGTAATATTCCATTGTGTATAAATGCCACTTTTTTTATCCATTCATCTATTGAAGGGCATCTAGTTTGGTTCCACAGTCTAGCTACTGTGAATTGTGCTGCTATAAACATTGTGGCTGTGTCCCTGTAGTATTCTCTTTTTAGGTCTTTTGGCTATAGTCCGAGAAGGGGAATAGCTTGGTCAAATGGTGTTTCCATTCCCAGCTTTCCAAGGAATCTCCATACTGCTTTCCAAATTGGCTGCACCAATTTGCAGTTCCACCAGCAATGCATGAGTGTACCTTTTTTCCCACATCCTCCCCAGCACTTATTGTTGCTTGACTTCATAATGGCTGTTATTCTTATTGAAATGAGATGGTATCTTAGAGTAGTTTTGATTTGCATTTTTCTATTTGCTAGAGATGGTGAGCATTTTTCATGTATTTGTTGATTGATTGTATATCCTCTTCTCAGAAGTATCTTTTCAGGTCCTTGGCCCATTTGTTGATTGGTTAATTTAATTTTTGTTGTTGTTTTAAATGTTTGAGTTCTTCCTATACTCTAGAGATTAGAGCTCTATCTGATGTGAGGGGTAAAAATTTGTTTCCAGGATGTAGGCTCCCTATTCTCCTCACATATTATTTCTCTTGCTGAGAAAAAAAACTTTTTAGGTTGAATTCATCCCATTTTTTGATTCTTGTGCTTTAGGTGTCTTATTAAGGAATTTGGGGCCTGCCCCCACATGAGAAAAGCAGACATTTAACACAGTTTAGATCTGAAACCTGTGAACTTCAGGGATCCCTGTGGGTTACCTGTCTCCAGGTCAGACACACAGTTCTGTGCTTACTCAGTACAGGCTTGGAGACCCTTGAAGCTTCTCCTATAACCATGAGAGCCAGTGCTTCATAGTCGGTGGCAAATTCTCCAGCTCACATAGATGACATATCCCTATGGTGCTGACTTCCCCCCAATCAGTTCATCTCCTGCCTTCACATATACTCACTGGCTGCCATTTAGCTGGAAGGCCCTGTTCCATGATGGGAATGTTCTAGACTTTGCCTTAATTGTTCAGAGC
Source organism: Ictidomys tridecemlineatus (assembly GCF_052094955.1). Lineage (NCBI taxonomy): Eukaryota > Metazoa > Chordata > Mammalia > Rodentia > Sciuridae > Ictidomys > Ictidomys tridecemlineatus. Next base: position 1,071,346 of record NW_027526137.1, read on the forward strand.
TCTCGGAGAGGGGCCTGGCCTTTCCTAATCCCCAGAACACTGTGTCCTCTTCATGGTCCTGTTATTACTGGCTGTGAGTGTGCTTTTTGCAGATGGTGGTGTACTGCAAGCTCATACCACATTCATTTTGTGTCCTCTTCCTTATAGCACTTAGCAAGGTGCTGAGAGTTGGTCTGAAAAATGACCCAAAACTTCATGACCATATGGTTAGGAAAACCTAGGGGTTGGAGGCAATGATAGTCTGGAGAGAAACCAATTCCTCCTAGGGAAACACATGCACAATCAAACTTCATTTTAGTAAAACAACATCCTGCACACTAAAACCAAGTAATTCTGGATGGATTTCGGAGAGTTAAAAAAATGAAGGGAAAACAGAAGTAGAACATAAAATTGAATAGTTTTTCAATTTCTGCTTGGGATCCGGTTGTCACTGTCAGATCACACTGTGCTCTAGCTGGGGATCATGAATATATCACATGAAGTGAGAGATGTAGAAACACATTCAGTTATTTGTCTTGTTGTGACACAGCACATTTCCTTAGTCTTTTATGAGGGAAAAATTATACATTTCCTTTAAATATTGCTCCTAATGAATGCTATGCTAAGGCTGTTCTGCCTCAGCCAATAAAGACCTGGGCTTTGTTCAGAGGGACCCAGATTTTTAGAAAAAGGCTAAGCAGCAGAGAGAGAGACACGTATCAAATCAGTTGTCAGAACAGGACTCCACCATGACTGTAAATATTGAGCAATCACTTCTGGTTCTGTGATTTAGTATCTGTGCTGCCTCTGCATCTGGTGGTCTCTAACTGATAAGCTGGCTTTTGACATTGGCCTGCATGAGGACACCACAGGTGAAGACTTGGGGATGGTGGAGAGCCTGGCTGGGGTTGGGTTGGACCATTGTGTGAGATGCCATGGAAGATGCATTAGACCAATACCTGGTGGGTAGAATCAGGAAAAAGTGCTTTCTTCTTGACATTGATAGAGGGAAGGAAGTCTGAATTTTTCCTAATGGCAATCCCCAGGTAATTAGTTGGATATTCAAACTAGGTTTCAAACTCTACTCTTCCATGAGTTTGGAGGGGAAAACTAGTACTTACTATTTAGCTTACTGGGTGTTAACTATCATAGTGTGCACTGGTTCATTTATAAAATATCACTGCATATCTCTCATTTTAATCAGATTTTAAGTATACACATGTAAAGTCCTCAATGTCAACATACAAACAAAAAATAGAGAATGAGAACCTCCTTCATTTCTCTGACCATAGGCCATTGTGCTGAATTTAATATCTGTTAAGGAGATACGCATTTCCATATTTTTGAAACAAATATAGGTATATATTAACATACTTTTGGAAAGTCAAAATAAGAGAACTCTTCTCAGTTCTGAGGATTTAGACTTAATTGATAAACTCAGAACCACATTTAAATAAATAATTAAAATTAAGGCTCATTGGCAAATAAATAAATAAATGAAAACCAATAGCATACATTTTCTGGAATGCTATTGCACAGTAAAGTGGTGAGTATTGATAACATTTAGATATGGTATATTTCAACAAGGTGGAAGAAAAGATCACACATGTTTTCACCATATAAAAAGGGGAAATGTTTAAGGAGGTGGGTGTCTTTAACCTGATATAAACATTGTACCTTATTTGGTGTATCAAATCATCACATGGTACTCTCTAAATACATAGAATTTTTACATTTTATATATCAGCGACAAATTTAAAATATTTTCCATATTCTCTGAAGTTTTGTAAACAAAACATGATTAAAAAGTTATTTATTAATAAATAACTTCTGAGAATCCTAGGCACTCTCATTTCATTTTCCATAGGCTCAGTAATACTTCTGTATTTTCTCTAGGCTTTTGGTATTCTCATCTAATATATTTTGGCACACTGTTAAATGAAATTAAAGTCAAGGTTGCTCTTCAGCAGACATATAAGACAGGTTCTGGAGATTGTGTTCCTATGATAAGATGTAAAGATGATACAGTAAGTCCCTTCCCCTGCATCAGATCCCTTGTGATACTCTGCACCCCCATAGATCTACTTTTACTGAATTACTGGATTATTTATTGTATTTGTTGTCTGCTTCTCTTCATCAGAATGGCACCCACAAGGCAGGTGACTATTTTTCTTGTTTATTGATGTATCATAAGCTACTGTGAAACAGTAGTTGGCAAATAGTGGTTACAGTATAAATGGTTGTGTGAGTGAATGCAAAACTAACTACAACTCTAAAATGTGGATCTGGTGAATAAAGATAAGGAATTCTGCCAGGTGACCTGCAAGTAAGAGAGATTGTGTAAGGAAAGCGTCATGAAGCACAGGCTACATATTGATGCTAAGGATGCTTCAGAAATATTATTGGATTAGTCTTCATGGACTCATGCAAAATTAACTTTAACAGGAGATTTTCTACTTCAGGGGCAAGTCTTTTGGGATAAAGGTCAAGGCAAGGTGTAGATCCCTATCTGAGCTACTCTTTTCTTTGGCTCTGAGTGTAGATTTAAATGCAGAAGTACATGGAAAAGTAAATCCCCTTTTCTTAACAAATAAGATAACTGGGAATCAGCAGTTTCTTAAAGCAAACTTTTTCGCTTTCCCCCTTTTCCCAAAGCAGCAGATTTCTGGTCTCACCAATCAACTAACCATGTGAGTTGGGGGAGGAGGCATCTGCATTTGTCACTGGGATCAGTTCCCTCACTCCCAGGGCAGGTGGCTACAGACTCCCCAGTCCCCACCCTGTAACAACTGAAGCTTCAGACAGCCTTCCTTCCAAGAGCACCTTCCCAGTGGGTGATCTGGTGACACAGGGGAACCAGGACTCTTCTGGGGTCTAGACTGACAGTTTCCCTGGACCAGGTAAATGCTGCCTGCTGGGCCCTGGCCAGGCATCCTCAGCTAATGGGATAACAGAAACAAAGTTACAGTCCCCTGTCAGGGACAAGAATGAAGGCCAGGGGAACTGGGGCTGTTATTGCTGCAAAGCAGATTTCTCTGACATCTCCCTGCACTTTTCTGTTTTTCCCCAGTGGTGACCAATAACATCCTAGGCTGAAAGAGTTTTGTATTGTCTGGTTGTGCAACAAAGGAAGGAGAAACAGAGGCTTGATCTTGTGTCTCCTATTTATTTCTTCAAAAAAATTCTCTTGTTCTGCAAGGGATAGAACCCAGGGCCTCACATATGCCAGGCAAGTACTGTGCCCCTGAGCTCCACCCCGGTGCCATCTTCTCTTTCTTTATGCTCCATTCAGTAGTCAGCAGCTGTGCTGGTTCTTACTTCCAGTGCATCCAGAACCTGGCCTCCACTCCATGCCTCCATTGCTCTGGCCTCCCTGGTCAAGCTGTGGCCTCTCCTGGTGCCTGGGATGACCCCAGTGGGCTCTTGGCTTCTCCACTTCTAGATTTCTATCTGTAGGAAAAGACCAGTGGAGGGTATACTTCCAATCCTTTCCTTTTTAAATGAAGCACTGCCACTACTAAAGTTTGAATCTGGAATGATCCCTACAGGCCCAGGTGAGAAAGCTTTGATCACAGCCACAGGTGCTATTGGGAGGAAGTGGGATCTTTAAGGGGGAGGCTAGTGGGGAGCTTCCTGTTAAGGGCCTCCTTTCATGGGACTGAGGAATCCTGGTCTCTTTAATTTCCCACTCTCTGCTTCCCAGCCACCATTAAGTGAGTCACTTGCCACCATGCACTGCCAGGGTGATATGTGGTTTCACCCCAGGTCCAAGAACAACAGGGCAACCAACCACGGAGTGAAGCCTGCAAAAGTCAGCCAGAACATACCTGTGTCTTTTAAAGCTGATTACCTCATATATTTGTCACAGTAATGGAAGGCAATGAAAGTACAAAGCAGGGGAGGGGACCACAGAAAAAAAAAAGTGTAACTTAGTGAAAAATTATGTGGAACACCCTAGAACCAAGTCAAGAACAGCACCTTGTCAGCATCCCACATGGCTGCATCCTAGCCCTAGTCCCTCCTTCCTCCGGAAGTAACCAGCACCAGGGCACACAAGCTCAAGGGCTAAGACAGACACCCCATGCACCACTTGGTATGTCTTTGTGCAGTTCTTGGTTTTCAGGTTCTCCGCCCTGTGTGTCTTTTCCTTGGTCTCTTTGTTATAGTGGCAGGCCCTGAGATCCATGGACGTCCTCACATCTGGATTTTGCTAATTCATATTTAGAATATTGTACACATCTTTTTTTCTCTTTCTTCCATATCTCTTGCAAAATGGCAGCTGGATGTAGAGACCTGTTCAGAGTAATCTGTGATGCTGAAAAAAGTTCTGAATTTTAAAGTAGATATTGGGACCTGAGGCAAATAACATTAAAAACAAGATCATGATGCTAATGTCCACCAATTGAAGCTCACCAGGCTGTCACCTGCGGTCAGAGTCAGTTTACCTAGATTTCTGGTGGCTCCACAGCCACACAGAAGCATTTCAGAAAGAAACATGGAGCAGTGACCCTTAGAAGATTCTGTCTTTTATTCAATGACTCCACAATGTGAGTCAGGACAGGGGCAAGAAGTGAGGCAGCTTGGTGATTGAGCATCTTCAATCACTTTTGTACTTTTGTCTCAGGGGTGGGAAGATTACTGGAGAGTCATAGTCCATGTTGGTAAAGAGGTTGCTCGCTAAATGGCCATTTCCCCTTGTTCTGGGCAAACCTGGGGTAGGTAATGCCTGGTAAGAAAAAGGTTGGATCAGTAATTTCTGTTGCCTCAGAGTCAGTCTCCACATAGTTTTTGATATGACCACCATGTGGTCCTGCCTGAGGTTTTCGTTCTATTAGCCATACAACTTTGTTTCAAAAAAAAATATTAGTAAAACGAATACGTGTAAACAGGGATTGAAGTTGATTCAGCAGAGAGAAAACTTGTCCACTGCCACCTATAATCCCATTTAGCAAGAAGTATGTGCACACAATATCACATAGATGGTAACAATGCAAAGGATGGCCAGAACCAGCATTATGAAGTCATAGACATAATAGATGTGAAAATGAAATACATTTTAATAAAGATAGAGCCAAAAGGTAAAATACTTCCCAGGCAAACAATAACTGCAGGCTACATAAAATATTTTTTCTCCAGTATAGGACAAGGCACAGCATTGGCACAACAAAGGAAGTTGGGCTGACCTAACAAATTTCAGCCAAGTATTATACCAATAAGATTTAGATTTTTGTTCCAAAAGGAATGGCTCTTGAAGCATGGTAATAAATAAATATAAAATTGAAGAAGGCCTGCAACACACTGAAGCTGGGATAAGGAATGCCCCAACATCTATTTTATCCATCTCCTTTCTCCTTGTCTAGCATACAGACTTCCTCCAAAATAATCATTCATTGGTGATGTAGCAGCATAGAAAAATATGTAAATCTTCTATCATTGCAATAATAATAACAATGAGAAACACAGGAAATATCTGAAATCCAGAACCAAGTAGAAAGGAAAATATTAGCTGGTGTCTTGATGATCTAAATACATCTCCATGCACCTGTGTCTATCCATATCCATCTCCTAAGTCTATCCATGTCAGCCATTTCTTCATTACTGAACCAGACATAATCTTTCCTTAAGTTCTCATTAAAATCATTGAAACTAAGCCTATCAAGAAGATCACCATCCTGAAGGAGTTGAAAATTAAAAACCAATGAATCCCCTGTTGAAAAAAGGATGGATCACAAGATATTTGTGCAATCGTTCTTCAAATTTTACATCTGAATTTTTCCATTTTACCAAATATGACATCTGTATTTTGGTATTGGGAACAGTTTCACATTTCCTCCAACAATTAAATTTCCATTAAAATCTATTTCAAGCTTTTTGTAGGTCCAAAGATAACAAACTTCTACATTTTCATCTGCTTCACCAATAATACCCCATATTGCTAAATCAACTATGTACATCTGGTACCAGTAGTGAATTTTGATAGCATAAACAAAGGCATCTCTTTTCTTTATCAAAATCAATTTCACAGTAACTGGCTGGCATCACATCATCTTTAAATTTAATATCTAGACCAGTAAATTCCATTTGAACTCCTTGAAATGTTTCTCCTAGAGCTTCATGGTAATGACTGTTACTTTTTTTGACCCCACACAGATTAGAAGTGAAAAGTACTTATATGTTTCGAGGCAATTTTGGAAGGGTCCAGCAGTTTTCATCCATAAGACAACTTCTTCTGTATCTTGAAACTGACTTTCTTGCCTTGCTCCAGTTCACCATTCTGAAAACCATCCAGTCCTAAGTGAAAGCCACTCCTAGAATCCTTAACATCCAATCTTGAATGTGAAAATGCAATTAAACCACCGATCAACTTTAGACCAAATGCAAGAGATTGTTTTGGGGCCAGGCCTTCCACTGGGAAACTGGAGACTTTAAGGTCAGAAGGGGCCTAAAAGACTACCAGATGGAGCCTCTGCTGGGAACATGTGTTGATGCTCCTCTGCCTGGGCCCTGGGAAGCAGCAGCAGCAGTGCAGCAGAAGCTGACAGGCCAGGAGCGCCCTGCAGAGGCCTCATCCTGAGCGCTCATGCCTGACTGGCCCATCAATTGCTCTGCCTCTGGTGCTTGTGCGGCAGTGATTCGCATCCACAGGGCACTGGCAGACTCAAGGCCTGGGCCCAGCCGCTCCGCTGATGCCCCTGCCTTAACAGCTCCTGTGCCGCCCTCCTGATCCTGCCAGCCTCTTTCTCTGACTCAGCCACAACAGCATTGTGCAGATTTAAGTGAGTTTTTGAAAAATGCTTATCCCACCCCCAAAAGATAAAAAATTCATAGGGACAAGGATATCACTTGTTCTCAATTTGAATCTCCCACACACCAGGCATAGAGCTTGCCAAAGGTGACTATTCTATATTTTTTGAAAGAATATAAATAAATTTCTTTCAAATAGGTGAAATAAAAAGTAAATGAAGAACTAATGAGTTGAGTGGAGTCAAGGAAGTAATTTTAAGAATGCTGTAGAGGGAGGGGTTGACAAAAGACTGAAGACTGGACCATGCACCCTGATTGACAGCCTGTTGGATCCTAGTGCCCCACAGTGCCCAGGAGCTGATCAAGGATAGGAAGCATTCATCACAAGACCTGATGGGGAGTCTTTCCCTGATTGTGTAGTTGGCTGCGATCTATTAGCTTACTTTGGATTCTAGTTCCATACTGTGTATATAGTAATTGTGTGACAAGCCAGAGACCATCTGTCACACAATTACTATATGTGCAAAGACTGGTTTTCAGACTGGATGGTTTTCAGTATGTGCAAAGCATGTGAGCATTAAATAAAGGCTGTTTTCATTTCTTCAGCTCCCTGTGCAGTTCTTTAGCATAATAGAAGATAGATAAGGAAAGCAGACAAACAGACATTTTAAAGCAGATTTTCAGAGTGGTCATCAATATATCATTATTGTAATTCTTCAAAGTTCTTGGTATTTTTTAATTGTATATCCATCAGGAACAAATCTAAGCTTATTTGTCTAAGGTAAGGAATTAAGGAATTTGTTTTTGCCTCTTATTTACTAAACTTTTAAAAGTCTTCAAGTTTTTAGAAAACATTTATTCACATGTCAGGCTTGATGTTGGGGTTACTAAGATAAAAAATTGATTTTTATCCCCAGGAAGTTCATTGTACATTGGAAATAGAGATGCACAAACCATGCATTTCTTTACACTGTGATAAGTAATATAATAGAGGTATTCACACAACGTATAAAATTGCAAACAAAGGCTAGAGGCATTTTATTTAGCTTCAAAATTGACTTTGGCAAAGAAGATTTTGTAAGGCAACTGTAAGAGTTTCTTTGTTTGAAGGAAAAGAAAATAGGAATCAGAGGATGTGTGTGTGTGTGTGTGTGTGTGTGTGTTTGCAGTGTCTTCATGGGGGGGTATAATTGGTATTTCAAGTGTGTTCAAAGCATGTGAAAAGTCATTAAGATTTCATATAGCAGTTTCTCACTTTTCATTCTATATAGCATTTCTGTTTAGTAATCATTGATGAGATGCTGTGGCAGACAAACCGGGGCCATAATGACTCTTTATTCTAAGGATAACGTGAACCCACTGGATTTTATTCAGAATTGTTTCTTAGCTTTTCTTTTTCCTTTCCTCTTCACCACATACTCTTGTTCAATATTCACAAAAAGAATATGGCCTCCTTTAAAAGATTTTGACAATTCTAAATAAACATTATAAAACAATTATGATTTCGTCGATAATATTTTCCCAGTTACTCTATGGTGAATGATTTATTTAATTAAAGATGTCACCCTCCTTTTACCATACCCCCCCAACTCTTAGATGAAATTGTTATATGATTTCTTTGCAGTCACTGTGTTGAAAATAAAAGATTTAGGATCAGTGTGGTTAGTGGATAGATAATTTTCAGAATGAACTTAGGGGATCTGTTAGGAGTTTACTGCGTACTTTACGTAAAAATGATAAATGCCTGAATTGAAATAGTAGTGGTAAGAGCAGAGAGAGCAGGGTTGGTATGGGAGATACTTAAAGAGGTTGGATCAATAGGACTGGGTCAAAGTTTGAATGTGGGTTGGAAAATATAGAAATGTTCAAGTTGACTGCCCAGGTTCTGACTCAGCCTTTTGGGTAGAAGGTGACCATATTACAGTGTGTTGAAGGGTTAGGTTCAGAAATAAGATAGGAAAAATTCTGAGTGTACCTGGGAATCTATTGATTTAGAGATGGATAATGTATAAAGTATATGGACATATTGACTGTAGCTCAAGAGAGAGATCTGATAGGCAAACAAAGATTTGAAGCTCATTGCTGAACAGACAGTAGTTGAAGTTATAGGATTGACTAAAATGTTCCAGGACAAAGTTAACTGGGATCATAAGAAGAAAATCCCATATTTACAGGGAGGAGAAAAAATAAAACCTGAAGGATACTAAACAGAATATCAGTGTAGTAGGAATTAAAGAAAATTATCAGAATCTTGGGAGATGATAGAGAAAATAATTTTAAGATTTTAAGATTATTCAAGAAGAAGGAGTCAATGTTAAAAGTGATTAAGAAGTCAAGGGGGTTAACCTCTACAATTGTCCATTTAATTTTAAAAATTAAATTATGTTAAAAAAAGCATAATGGCCATCATGAGGTGGCATTTTAATTTTTTTCTTTTAAAAAAGTGATTTCATTTAGAAAGAGAAAACAGAATGAAACCAAAAGTATACTGATCACAAAAACATCTACTTAATTTTCTAAATGTTACAAGACCAATTGATCATTTTTATGAAAAGGAAGAGAAATGGGTGTATTTTATTTGCCACTTCCATATCATTATTTCAGTAAATTGTTGATTTTAGTAAATCCATATTACTAAAAATGACAAAACTGCCTTCTCAAATCTCTTTTTTTTAGGACATTAGCTGTATTTTCTTCATTATGTTAAGGTATAATTCAGAATGTTATTTTCTAACATATTATTAACAATTCTAGATTCATGTCACAGGGGTTATAGTTTGAAATTTTTCATCAAACTATTAATTCATTTTAAAGCAACAGCAACCAAACCTTGTAGCATCTCTTATGTGATTCACCAAATTAATCAGCAATTAAAAACATCAAGGAAAATGTATTCCCAGAGTGAGAATCTGCTCTTTGATTCAGGTCTTCAAGTTTAACTTCTAAGTATGGGAGACAACATATACAAAGTTCAAATCTGGTGTCAATGAAGACAGGAAAGAGGAAGAAACTATAAAGTTTCTCCTCTATTCCCTAACAATATCTGGTAAACAACAGGTCAACAAGTATTTCAAATTAATGTGAACACAAAGCTCAAAATAGCTTTGGCAATACAGGAGAGCAGAGAAACCACTCAACTGTATGCCAAGGACAAAAAATCAGATGAGAGGGTGAAAAAACTGGCAGCAGGAGAACATTTTGGGATGAGGAAGGAAAGAGATGCTTCCCTGGATTTGCCCACATTCTGAAGCAGGATTGTGTGAGTTATGCTTCCTAGATTTGTAGCATTTACAACATGCATGGCTAGTAACTCTGGAGATGTTAAATCAATTATGTATTTAATCCCAGGTCTCAATAAATTATTTCCTCAATAAATAATCTCTTCAATTAACTAAAGAAGATTCCAAGAATACATAGCATTTCCTATGTGAGGGTATCCTTTGTGAATAAATACATGTCTTCTTATTTCTTTGGTCTCTGGTCACCCAAAGGGCAGAGACAAGACAGCTAAAATGGGATTTATTCTCTCAATAAATTTAGCATTAAGAGTCTTTAGCCTTCAGAACATCTACAGAGCAATGGAATTATCTAATTCATATTAGGAGGGACAGAAGATTGTGTCTCTCTAGAGTCAGAGAGGCACTCTAGATACTTCAGAAAATTATAAGCAGAGAACTTTCCAAAATCTCCTATGAAGCTATATCTGGTAAATGTAATTTACTTTCTAATTGACTTAAAATATTTTCAATTGGGAAATGAATTAGAATGTATATCTAAATATTTCAATAATCTAGCACAATGCATGACTTTAAGACTTGGAAAATCACAGCACATGTCAATATAAGCACATGGACACACACATGATTTGTATATTTCATTTAGGATATGACATAAGGAAATGCAAGATTAAATTCTGACATGGAAAATTGTCAAGTCTTCATGAAATTACATGCAGTTGAAGAGATTTAGAAAAGGCTTCATGTCTTACTTGATGTGCATAAATAATTTTTGAAAGAACTGCAAAAAGATACATTGTAAAAGAGGCATAGCTCTAGAAAGTTTATTAAACCAATGATAGCCAAAGTATTTCGATTTCTGTGATCCTAAAAAACATCCTAGTTATTATTAGAAATAATAAAACATTATTTCATAAGATTGATTTCCAGTTTTCCAAATGTGAGAGCTATTGGGAACAAATTAAAAAGCATTAGAAAGTGCATCAAAATCTCTGTTTGGAATGAATAAAATTGACACTAGAGATGTTGAGGCAGTTTCTTAGCTCCTGCTTGTGAAACCCTGGCCACATATGGGTGACTCCTTTCTGACACCCAGCTCCTATCTATTATTCAACCAGATTCATAGGTTGTATGCTAGCTAGAAAATAACCCTTCCCTTGCTCCACTTAACCAAAATCTTACATGTTTTCAGGTTGTTTCTGAAATGTCACCTGCTTCATAAAGCCTTTTCTAAATCTCTTCAACTGAACGTAATCTCTCCTTCCACTGCCCTTGTAAAGAATCTCACTCCTCACCTTGTGACATCCATTTGTATTATTGCCCACACTCTTTTTCAACTTCCTAGAAGGAACAGTTTCTTGTTGAGATATGTATTCTTTGTCCCCTTAGACCAACATCAGATAGATGGATAAACAGACAACTAATGCTCAAATATTTTATTTTTAATTCAATTAAATTACAGAGAGGAAAAGCAGGCAGGTATAAAAGGATTTTAAAGGACAGACAGAAGACACTTTGGCCAAAATGTTGTTTATCAGAAGTGTGCAAATGGGCCTAAATAGAAGGTATCCTGCCAGTCTATGGATGGACGAATTCTCTTTTGTCCACACATGTTTTTAATTTTTCACTCTTATCACCATGGCTTGTTTATTATATTTGTGTCTTACTCACTTGCTTCCTACAGTTGATTTTCACAATGGTTATGTGCCAGTTGGCTAGAGCATGAAATGTTTCTTTGTGGAAGTCAAAAGTGGTACAATTACAAGGTCATCTTATCTCTGCACTTTTAATCAACCATTTAATTCATCCTGATATTTGACTTTTGTGTACTTCCAACTCATGAACATAATTTTACTTCTGACTGTAGATCCCATTTTAGAAATGTCAGCTCTGAGTTTTGAGTATTATTCTTCTTGGCTCTCCTCACTCTGACTCTTACAACCTTGGCATCCTCCTTTGTAAGATCATTTTAAGCATTTTTTATTGGATTAAATGTAAAGAAGAGCCAGGGCATGGTATAGAAGACAGTATTTGTGATTGCTTTTCAGTATTACTTAAGTTTTGAATTTTTTTGTCATCTAGCTCTTCCCCTTTAGTTTGTCAGATGGCTATTTCTGTGCTAAGTGGTTCTAAAGTCTTTGTTAGGGACAGTTCTGTTTCTATAATGATCCCTTAAATCAAGTGCAATATAGAACATTCAAAGATGTGATTTTATCTTCTTCAATTACTCATTCACTCCAAATTCCAATATACAGTATATAAGTAAAACTTCACAGAATTAGTTAAAAGTCTTTACATGATTAATTTCAAAGTACATGTAAATTTATTTCCGTGGAATATCAAGATTAAAAAGATGATATTCTAGAAGGTAATATTGTGGTCCTAAAATAAACTTTGTATATTCTGAGATAGTCTAGACCATAGCTTTCAAAAAAATTTAAAAAATGTGAATTGAATTAAGATTCAAAATACATTTTAGGAGGAGTAAATTATGCATTTAAAAACCATTATATGTCTGCAGTAGAAAGGATGTGCATAACATTAATTTATTTTAAAATTTGAGTAAGTAAATTAATTTAATTTTGAAATAGTTCTAATCTTATAATTTTGAAATTAATTTCTAAAATTAATTATATTCTCTGAAATAAGTTTCACTGTAATTCCTTTCTTTCCTTGTTTATTTTCCCATTCCCCTCACAACCTCTTATATTACAGTAGGTGGGGTAGAGAGAGAAGATGGGAGGGGAGGGGAGGGGGGATAGTAGAGGATAGGAAAGGTAGCAGAATACAACAGTTACTAATAGGGCATTATGTAAAAATATGGATGTGTAACCGATATGATTCTGCAATCTGTATTTGGGGTAAAATTGGGAGTTCATAACCAACTTGAATCTAATGTAAGAAATATGATATGTCAAGAGCTTTGTAATGTTTTGAACAACTAATAAAAAAATAAGTTTCACTTTAGAAATACTGAATTTCATTTTCTCTAAATGTACTCTAAAAATAATCTCACAATTTCAAATTCAAATTGATTGAATTTAATATGCCATCTTAAATTTGTTTGCAATTCCCGGTACAAATAGGAAAAGTCAACTATTTGTTTATCCAGATTATCAGTATTGTTTGAAAATGCATGAAATATTTACTTATATTCTCTTTTTACTGCTGATAAATTTCTCTTTAAAGGAGTATGGAAGTTAATAATACGTTCTCACTTTAGGAAAAATAAAAGATAAGAATCTATGCTTATTTAATGCTTATTATATGCACTGTATAAGTAGTCTGACAATTACCTTTTGAGGTTTTTGAGATTCTGAGTTTTTCTTCCTTCCTTTCTTTCTTTCTTTCTTCTTTTTTTTTTTTTTTGCATTTTGTAGGGTTTGAAGAAAAAAAATACCAAGAAGTTAAGTAACTAAGGTGGAAACATTCTAAACAAGTCAAAAGTCAATTATTTAAATTAAAGTTCACAGGTTATCACAACACAAAATAAGCAAAGAAAATATAGTAAGTTATTATTATTTGGAGATATAAAATACATACTAGATATTGGCAATTAAAAACAGGTAAAATGCATACTTTTAATGTGTGTTCATCTTTTTAAATGTAAATTAAAAACATAAGAGTCTCATAGAATCACTTAAAAACAGCAAATCACATAAAAATAGAAAAACCTGTTAAAATTTGATTTAGCATTAATTTCAGGGTAATAGAATACAGGTTATTTTCATTCTTTTATTTACTCTAAATTTCTGACTATGACTATTTCTCAGGGTGTTTTCTTTTCTTTCAACCCCTCCCTCCAATCCCTGCCAGTACTAGGGATTGAATCCAGGTACATCTCCAGCCCTTTTCCTGTTTTGTTTTGTTAAAGATAAGGTACAGGATCTTGCTAAATTGCTGAGACTAGCCTCAAACTTGTAATCCTCCTGCTTTGGCTTCCCAAGTCTCTGATCTCAGTTTTATTTAACAACAACAATATATTTTGCTGGGAATGTTGCTCAGTAGTAGAACACTTGCCTAGCATTTGTGAAGCCCTGGTTCCAACTCCAGTACTACAAAAGGAAAGAAGGAAGGAAGAAAAGAAAAAACAATATATTGTTTTAGAATCATAGATACATATACACATAATAATATGAACTCATATTATTAAATAAAAATATGAACTCAGATTTGAAACATAAGGTTATATTCTTTTTACTACTATCAAAGACTTACTACCTAAATCTAAGAAAAGCTTTCAAATACTTTTGTTGGTGTTTGGGTGTCTGTGAGTGAGAGAGGGAGGGAGGGGGAGAAAGAGGGAAGGGTGGGAAGCACACAAGCTCACCTGTCAGAGAGCCTCTGTTTACCTTTAGCTGTTCTCGGTGTAGACAACCTTCATGATAATTACTTTTTATGCAGATGGGAAAATCCTTCCTAAATTGCATGTAACATTTTTTTCTTTTTGAGTTCTGTTGGTTGTTATTGAAGATTCATTAGAACATTTGGAATTACCTTCAGAGCAATTAAAAATTTAGAGTTCCAGGGAAATCTGACTATAAATTCTCTTGAAATAGCTGGGCTAGTTGAACTTATGGTGAGGTTAATATTCAGCATTAGGAGATTTGACTGTTTCTGTTTAAATGGCAAATTTAGCTAAAGTCCATTTTAGAGAGTTCCAAGTTAAATCAATGATGTACACAAAAGAACCTGGAAAAAATAAAGTATTCCACTTGAACGGCAGACTAAGGATAGTAATTAGAGATCACAGGCCCAACCACCAACTAGTAAGAGTGTATTACAAAAGACAAAATCAGCAGTAAAAGAAAATAAAGCCAGGAGCCCAGGTCAAAGTCAGGTTTGACAAAGGTTATAAATCAAAACAAATAGCATCAGAGTTTAAGGACAGGTGGACCAGCAGCAAATGAGTGGTAAACCTAAGTGAGTTGTTGCATGTGGGTGTTGACTCTGATTCTCTTCCTTCCCTGTTTCTCTCCTTCCCTTCCTCCTTTCTGTTCCTTTTTTCCACTTCCTTCCTCCATTTTCTTCCTTTTCCAACAATCATCTCTCCTACATGCACTGTTTAAAGTGTCTATTATAATTATGAATACGTGTGTTCCCTGTCCTCACAGTGTTCTCAGACTATGTGTGTTGAGACCATAGGTTAATATTTGTCTTTGTTTAATTTATCTTGAATATTCATCTGCAGTGTTTTGGTTTTGTTCACGATCTAAAATATGAATCTAATGCTGAACACATGGCCTGTGCTGTGGAAAGTTATGGGCTTTGGGGCAGAAACCCCACCCTTGACCTTCAAACTGAAATGAACATTCTATGCAATGTAGTGTCTATAGCTACTGATCTTGTAAAGTAGCGTTCACTTGTAACAGTGGTGCAAAAAGCCTTGGATAATAGCCCCATGTTGACTTGGTGATAAAACCAGAGAAATTCATGATGAAACTTCAAGGAAGAGGGATCATTTTTCTTACAAGATAAATGAGTTCTTGTTATCATAAGAAACACGGGTGAAATTTTACAATTTTACAAAACACACTTGCCCACTGCTGTAATAGTATGGAGTTTGATATCAAATCCAGACTTGGAAAAAATAGGAACACAGGCTTAAAATATGTTATATTTCAAGTGGAAATTCATAACAGCTGCATAAGGGATATGATATTGCCTTTTAGCGAGCTAATTTCGTCCCAATTTTAATAGTGACCAAAGGTCAGTCCTTTTGGATTGTGTGCAGAACACATTTGTAAGTTAGCTGTTATAAATCATCCTTATGTTAAGTGGAAGGCAACTGCAACACAAGTCTACGTATTAAATCAAAAGTGTCTTTTACAATGTGGGATGGAGAAGCAAATGTTTATAGTAACAGTCTCTTAAGTGCTTGATGAAATAGAAAGGTAACTTTGCTACTTTTGTGTTGGACAGGATTTATGTAAAAGAAAGTTTTTTTTGTAGAGGATACCACCATGCAGAACAATTCTCATTTTGATGTGGACATATGTGCTGTCTGTCTGTTTCTGTGTCAATCTTTCTATCTTAAAACCACATTTTAGAAAGTATTAGCTGTGTCCTGAATGTCCCTAATGGATAGAGAGGGCTTGTTGGAACATTGATTGGATCATTTCTGATTGATCAGTTAGAGGGACTGAAATACAGCTAGTGCCACAGCTGACAGCAGCACAGACACTAGAAGTAGGTGATTGGTGTTCATGGATGGATAGAACTTGGGATTCATTACAAACTTCAAATGGGATCCAGAGAAGTATTTCTGGTAAAATGATAGTGAAAGGATATGGCAATGGGAATATAAATTGGTATAATCTTTTTGACTTGCAAATTATTAATAAAAATTATATTTTTTATGTATGACAAACTGTGCTGTTTATACATATAATTTAATAACAATTATTTATGATGTGTCAGGAGTCTTAGAAGTGTTATTTTTCCTTTTCTAGTATTTCTATATCTAGGACTATATACTATGTAATAATCAATATCCATAAAAGAATTAAGTAATAAGGTATTTGCTTCATTTTAGTCTTTTAGAATGCATTTCCAAGTAATCTACAACAAGTATACATTCAATTTATAATTAAAATAATAAGCTTAATTTTTTCTGGCTCAATGTGATTCCTGACTTCTCTTCAGGAAGATTTCCTTCACATGGCTCCCTGCCCAACTACCTTGTCATTCAGATACCCTGCCTGTCTGAAAATAAAGTCTTTGTGCTACTTTTTGAATCTTCAGAGTAGAGTGGGTTTTTTGTAGACTTAGAAGATTTTAGTTTATTCTTCTTAGGAATTCAGCCCCCACCATAGTCAACTATTGATTATGGAACCTCCTTATCTGAATATAATCTGGGATGGAGATGTAAATCATTCCATTCTACCTTCATTTGCTCACTGACACCCTGGCTGACTTTATACTTTCCTGAAGGAATTCTGTTAGGACTTTCCAGTAATATATTTAATGTCCCAAAACTTGGGGATGTCAAGGGGGTGTACATCAAGTGGGCCTCATCTCTCAGAGACTTGGCTCCATCTCACTACATATATGTGTGTCTCCACTGAGGACTTTGCTGGTAAAACAGGCTACCAGAATGTTCTCCTAAGAATCCCTAGGACACGTTGGTAAATTGAAAGTAAGGGGTTTGGGCATTAAAGGTAGTTTCTCTAAGAGATGTTGGTACAGTGTAGGGAACTCAAGAAATAGTTGATGAAGAAAAGAATGCTACCTCTAGTATTCCCAGTCAGATACCCTGCCTGTCTGAAAATAACTATCGTTTTCAATATACAAATGAGTGTTTCAGATAATAAGTAGGATGTGGGTATGACATAAAATACAGAGATCACTTTGTAGAGGATTTCACAGGATAAATGTCCCATCTTGGGACAAATATTCATAGTTAATAAGGAATATTAAAGAGTACAGTTTATAGTGTGATATATGTGAACATGGAGGTCAATTGTTTTTTTTTTTTTTTTTTTTGCCTAAGGATCCTAAGAGCTAAAATTTTTATGGCCCTGAACTTCTGTTGAACTGTAGTAGGTTGAATAATTCCTGCACCAAATATCAAGTCCTAAGCTCTGGAATTTTTATATTTTAACCTTATTTGGAAAAAAGGTTCATTTGCAGATGGACTAAATTTTGAGATGAAAAGATTACCTTGGATTACCTGGGTGGACTCTAATACTGTCGCAAGAGTCCTTATCAAATAGAGGCAGAGGGAGATTCCATGCAGACCTACCAACAAGAAGCCAAACAGAAGAGGAGGCAGTGGTCTGATGATAGAGGCAAAGATTGGAATGATGAGCTCCCAAGCCAAGATGTGCTGGGAGTCACCAAAGGTGGAAGAAGTGAATCAGGACACCAGGGACTTGGGGACTGTAGCCTGTGACATGTTGATTTATGACATCTTCATTTCACAACTGTAAGGAAATAAATTTCAGTGATTTTAAGGAAAGAAGTTTGTGGTAGTTTGTTTCATGGCAGCCCTGACAAATAAATACAGTGATTAAAATAACCCTTACATTAGAGAACATCCTCAGTGTGATTGGCTATGATGAAGTCCTTCTAAACAGTGTGCTTGTAATTCGATGAGAGGTAAAATCAGTATTGAAGAGCAGGTCTGCAGAGGTGGTAGGTTAGCAGAACAGAGGTAAGAGCAGTTGCTATCATAAGGCCACAGGGGAGGAGAGTGATGGGGAAGCACGTGAGGGAGGGGCTCTTCCCTAGGTACCTGTCTCTCGTTTAGTCATATTCCACTGAACCACCCAAAGGAGTTGGTTTTCTGGTTACTGTGCTAGGTGGGAACTGGGGCCATAGTCTGGTGTTATTTATCCAAATTCTGCATTACTCTTTAAAATAATATGTATTATGGTAAACAGGGTTTATGGTATAGTTTGTCAACATGGAGACCATTACAAAGGAAATTTCTAGACTAAGTGTTCTAGACCTGAAAAACAGATCTTTTTAAAGGAATGGATTAAATTAGTGGCTTGAAAATAAAACAACAACACTAACAAAAAACCTCTGCTGCTTCAAAGCTCGAGACCACCTCCAAAAGCATTCTTTCCTCAAAACTATCTGGTAGATGGCAGACTTGGTAAATTTACATTTGACAGACAAATACAAAACTTTTTCATGTTACACAAAGGCAATGTTATAATCTAGCTGTGAGGCCTTAGCTCAATTGAGGTACTGAGATGTGGGCCAGATGAAGATAATTCAGGGAATCCAGCTGCTACAAGAGTCTCAGGGAGCCTTCCCTCAGTTAGCTGAAATCTCAAACGCTTATTGCAAAAGCAAGAGAAATTTGATAATCACCTGGCAGTGGTGACCAGACTTATTCTTGCTAAAATAAGAAAGAGATTGACATACTCTTCAAATGATCAAAAGGGAAATGCAAGAGCTTTCTTTTCAGACTTTCAAGTCACACTGAGTTTGGTCACATAGTGTGTAAGAGGCTCAGCAAAGTCACTTGTTAAAATATATAAAATAAATTTGGGAAATAAAAGGAGAGATTGGAAAGAATGAGGTATTTATTTACCTCATTGAAAAGGACCAATGAAACTGATCCCCCCTGTTAAAAGAGGAAAAGAGGATATTGCCAGGTATTTAAAATGTATGGACAGGGCATTATTTCTAGAACACACCTAGAGGGTAGTTTCCATGTGAGGTTTCAAAGTAACAGAATTCCATCATGTCAGTTATCACAATATCAGTTTAAACAAATACATATTGATGTTTCTGTTACAAAAGTGATGCAGTTCACTATCAAAACAAAATAACCCAGAACTGAAATTAAGGTACATGATATGGACATGACATTCCCATGGAAAGCTACTTTCTGAAGTCATCCTTGGTTAACAGCTCAATGCCCAAAATCATAAAAGAAAGGCCTGGAAAATTTGTACATGTACCCTAATCCAATTCCCTTAGTTTAGAGAACAACGGGATACAAAGAAGGCTATGGAGTTGCTGAAGCTTGGCAGGTACTGAGAAGATCCTGGTTTGCTCTCATGTCACCTACAGACACAGAAACCCTTTATCAACATGATTTTTCTCTTTATGTTAACAGGGAAAGTTATCCTAGATTTCATGAACTAAAGTTGAGCATGGAAGAGATTTTTAAAAGGAGAGCTGACTAAGGTGGGCAAATAAAGTGGTAGTTTATGATTTCATTATCATCTTGAATACATTGTAGATGCCTCCATTTTTAGTTTCAAATTGCAGGTAAACACAATAACAGTATTTACCAACCTCTGGAAGTTTCTTTATTGGAAACATGTACATATATTTTAGCTCTTTATCTGGGAACTCAAACTTCAGTTCATGAATAATTTGGATAGTTACTATGTGCTTTCCCATCTCTCCTCTGCAATACTCCCAAAGGCTACTTATTATGGGGCAATAATATCAAAGAATTTTAAAATTACCTTTGAGATACTACAATTTTACTGAATACTGATACTTTTTCCTATAAAAGAAATTTACAAATTCCTTTCTTGATTTCTACACTTTATAATTTTATGTAGTATTTGCCTTCTCTAGGGAAAAGGCTGCAATATTATGAAAGTCCCTGAAAAGGTTTACAAATGTTTTGCATATTCTAACCTAACCTATTGCAATTTATCTCTTAAATATGTGCCCCTTTCTTCATGATTTTTAATGCCTTCTCAGATTTTCAAAGTAGTAAATGAGCCAATACAGAGATGGTCTAGTTTTTATCCTCACAGTGCTGAGCACAGTGGTCACAATGCCCTAAGATATGTGTATGAATGATACTGTGAGAATATGTACATATGACTGGTCTATGTTTAAGTGTATTTACATATGTATATATACACTGTTAAGTATAGGGTTCACACAGTTTTCAATGAGAAGAGAGGTTGGACGGCAAGCCAGGTGGATTTGGAATCAAATGTTGACTCTTGCTGGTTGTGATTTGGACAAGTCACTTAGCTTTCAAACCATAGTGTCTTCATGTACAAAATGATAATAACGGGTGTCTTCAGGTGTTGGATCTTCCAAGGATAGAAAAAGATAATGAAATAATAGGCCCAATACAATGCCCGGCATATAGTTAAATGTCAACAAATGGCAGTTATCATTATTTTCTCATGAAATCACATTATATTTTAAAGGACTTAAGGGTATTGCCTAAAAATATTCAGCATTTCTCTTCCCCACTCTGCTTTCTGTCCTTTAGGAAATACTACTTCTTAGAGATATTTGCTGATTGCAATTTTATTCGTTCTTTCTCAAATTCACATTTTCTCCTCTGCACTATCTCTGACAGTGATGGTTGCTCTGCTGTTATTCTGGCTCTTCTCCTTGTCACTGCATGTTTCAGGCTGAACTGTGCCGAGTTATGGAATCATTTCAGGCACTCTGCCATCTGTGAAACTGCCTCACATGATTGGTTGCCATTAGCTACATTTTTATCAGTTGACCCAAATGCTTCCTTGGGTGTAGATTAGGTTGTCCTGCCTCTGGTGTGCTTGCAGTACAGGACTTTTACTGGACACTTTCTCTTGTCACTTGATGCTAAGAAGAACATGTCAACAGTAAAACTTATCTGAAATCTAAAGATGATGTAACTAGTAGATGTAGGTGTCACATTGTATAGCAGAAAGTCGTGAAGCTTGATAGAATTTTTTGATAGATTTTTTGACTCTGTGCCAAATGACACAGTGAGTTCACTCTGGCTGTCTAGCTCTTCCCATATCGCATGTCATTTGCCATCTTGCTGAAAACATAGCAAGAGACCAGGATTATTTTTAGTTTGAAAAGCTTCATATACTTCTTCTTTTAGCAAAAATATTTATTTTTTGTAGTTGTATTTGGACACAATAACTTTAATTGATTAATTTATTTATTCATTTTTATTATGTAGTGCTAAGGATCAAACCCAAGGCCTTGTATGTATGTGGTGAGCAATCTACTGCTGAGCCATAACCCCAGCCCTTCATTTACTGCTTATAGACTAAATAGATCTTTAATGAATAACTTCTTTAACTTAGTCTTGTTTTTAAGACATGTAATGGGAATAAATACTCAGTGATTTGAATGATGGGTTCTCTGTAACAATTAAATATCTAAATGCTTTAACTAGGAGCATTTAACCACATAACATTTCTTTTTGGCACTCACAAGTATTTTCTTTTAAGCAGGGATAATCTCTTTAAAACTAAATGTAAAATCACAAACATAAAGGACTTTTGTATTGAATTTTTAATACTTAGATATCAGCCCGTGTTCAGATTGCCCATGGAGGTATTATCCTTAATCATGGAGGCATAAGAATCTGTTCTAAATCAGCATTAATTTTAGGACTAATTTTAAAATAAAAACCTTAATTAGGGTCACTGGCATGAAATGTTTTGGGGCCCAAATAACTGGAATTTTTTTCTCCTTTCCCACAGTCTCAGTCATTATTTAATATCACCTCATACTAAATGCCATATTTTAAATAAATTCAGATGATGGGTAATTCATAAAATATTTCAGTTGTTGTTAGAGTAAATATGTTGTTAGACTAAATGTAATACCATCTAACTAATAATGAATTTTCTGAGATTAACACTGGAGTCTGTGGAGATATCTGTAGAGGATTATCTTGCCTTGTGAATAGGAACTGTGAAGGGGTTCAGACATTGGATTAAAGATTTTGAGTTCATGCTTGTGTGAACTGTTTTCCCTTCATTTTCTATTAAAAAGTGTAACAAGAGAAAAGTAGTTATTTTGAATAAATTCAACACCCTTTCAACATCATATGCACAGGCTTGAGGAAGACAATTTGCATAGCGTGAAGTCCTGATCTAGGACTTCACCAGGACCAACATTGATGTAGTTTTTGATGTTGTTTGTTTTCCATTTAAAATTGTCTAAAATAAGACTTGGGCCATTTTAAATTTATAGCATTTTTTTCCCATTGGTAGATGTATGGTTTAAATATGAGGTGTCCACCAAAAGTTCATAAGTGGGACAGTGCAGGGTTTAGAGGTGAAATGATTGGGTTATGAAAGCCTTAACCAATCACTAAATTATCTGATGATACAGAATTAACTGAGTAGTGGCAGTAGTCAGGTAGGGTGTGTTGGGAGAGGAAGGGTCATTGGGGATATATTTTGGGGGTATATGTTTTGTATCTGAAGAATGGAGCTCTCTCCCTCCCTCCCTCCCTCCCTCACTCACTCACTCTCTAATTCCTGGTGAAATGCAGGGAAACTTTCATCCACTTCTGCCATGTTGTTCTGCCTCATCTAAGGCCCTGAGGAATGAAGCCAATCATCTATGCACTGAGAGCTCTGAAACCTTGAGCACCAATTAAACTTTTCCTTTTCTAATTGTTCTTGTCAGATCTTTTGGCCACAACAACCAAAAAAAGTAGATTTCAGTCCAGATGCCAGAAGCCACTCTGAATATTCAAATAGTAGGGGTTAGGATCAAGAAATTACAGGTGTAGCCATAGTAAGGGTGGGGATAAAGGCCAAGGAAACCTATCTGCTGATATCAGAGGCCAGTGTCCCAAAGAGGATCCTCATGTTCACCAGGATGCTACTTTGAATCTCAGAAATCTCTAATGTTCATGTTGCCTGAAGCTCCTGAAGTGAATGATTTGGAAGCCCTCTCACATTGAAGCTCCTGTCTTCTTTTGCATTTTTAAAAATTTTGCCACAAAGCAATTTTTTTTTTACTTCCTTCTGCATCATAATGCCTGTTGGTCATTTGCAGACTAATTCTGTAACCATCCAGTTAAAAGAGCTCTGGGAAATGGATTTTCAAGTTTCTCTCCTTTGAAGCACACAAAAATATGTGAGAGGGAAAGTAATGATGTCAGCTTGAGCTTAAATCTGAACTGGTCCAAATTTTGTCAACTCAGAATCCATAGACTCTCTTCTGTGCATATTTGAGCTTCAAAAACAACCACCCAAATTCATCTTTCACAGGATATTATAACTCTGCATTATATAGCCATCCAGTTTACCCTCTCCACAGAGGGGTGGATACAAAGTTCTGTGAGCCACTGATCTATCTCTGAGCGATATTCATTCTTTTTCTGGACTTGGTTCCAATTCTCCATTAATATTGTGTAACTTTTAGGCTGAATTATAAGGCCAATTTTACTATTATGCATCATTAGAAGAGAATGGTTTGCAAAAAATGGATTGATGGGTTGATATATAAAGTAAAGAAAGAAATACGCCTAATTACTACATGCCTTATTCATACAAATAAATAAAGAGCCATATTAGTAATTTTTAAAATATTTGTTTTTTTAGTTGTAGCTGTACACAATTTCTTTATTTTTTAATTTATTTTTACATGGGACTGAGGATCAAACCCAGGGCCTTGCACATGCTAGGCAAGCACTCTACTGCTGAGCCACAACGCCAGCCCCACAATTAGTATTTTGAATTCACTTTCTCACTATGCATTCCTTTTGTCTTCAGTAAATACCTTGTCTCATCATCATTTTTTTATCTAAAGATGTAATGCAAATCTTTTTTTTTAAGGGCTGGAGTTATTAGAGCTTTACCTTCATTGGACTGCTTTCTTTCTCCTTTGTTAACATTTTCATTAGCTATATGAGTACTAGGAAGCAACTCAGTGAATTCCTTGAATCCTTCGTGCCTTTATCAAGTGGCCACAACTCTTTATTCTCTTTGATAATCAGTATAATTCTCTCCAGTTAGTATGCAAATCCTTTGTCTATTTCCTTGAAGGTATAAAGAATTCAAAGTGACTAGGCAAGTTCAATGGACTCATTGTTAGTTTTTAGAAATTCAGTCCTCTAAACCTACAGAGCCAAAAGGGGAAAACAGGATGCAAAGCTTTGTGACTGGCCCTTAAGGATTGCAGGAGAGAAGAACCATGTCCATCCCCACCTCTTGGTTCCCTGATGCATGTATTCTGGCTATGGGAAAAGGTAGTATCATATTTGTTGCTGGTTCAGAAAATACATCAAATCTTGTAGGACAGTACATCCCTAATGAGGTATTATTAATACTTAGCCAGCACTATAACTCTTTAATAGGATATTTCACTGCTATCTCAAGCAAGCCAACCTGAGGCGATGTGGTATGGGATAAGATGTGTGAACCTCTCCCTCATTCCTTGCTGGTAATGTGTTCTTTGGCCAGAAGCTAGGTTGAGTAGGTATCATTATAGAGAACCATAATAACTATTAGCCTATGGTTAGTAGTTATTGAAAAAGCAGAGCACTCAAGGAAGGCAATTTATATCTACTGTGTTTGTTCTGGTGAAGGATGTTCCTTCTTCCATCATGGAAATAGGCAACATGGGAGCAGATCCCAGTGGGAATGGAGCCACAAGGAGCCAGTATCAATCACCACTGATGGCA